>NC_045162.1:26186928-26194428 GCF_900700415.2 Clupea harengus | reverse complement strand
CAATTACCAGAGAGTGAGAGGGGGGCTAAGTGATGTTGAGAGCCGAAGGGCAGAGGATCGACCCCCAGCGGTCGCGCACCCTCTTCCCATGTTACTGTTAATGTTGCTTGTTGTGTCTCCAACTAAAAAAAAAAAAAAACTTCTTTTAAGGCCGACATATCTGGGAAAGATCTGTGTTTGTGGCGACGCGATTAGAAGAGAACAGCGGAGTACAGTACACGTACATGTAAACATGGCGGCGGTCCAGCTCCGTCCTTTCGACCCGCTCGGCCCACTCATCTGTGTCCCCTCGGAGCGCGTCACAGGGGTCAAGGTTTGCTTCCTGAACATCTGCGCCAACGATCAAAGCCCCTCCGGTCTATTTTTCGGCTCGCTTCGCAGTTGCCACAGGATCTTTTCGACGGAGCCACGGCCTGGTCCCGGCAACCCGAAGGCCCCAAAGCGCGCTATTTATTTATAAATGTAAAT
The DNA here is from genome assembly GCF_900700415.2 of Clupea harengus. Lineage (NCBI taxonomy): Eukaryota > Metazoa > Chordata > Actinopteri > Clupeiformes > Clupeidae > Clupea > Clupea harengus. The sequence continues at coordinate 26,193,960 of NC_045162.1, read as the reverse complement.
ACTTTTTTATTGTTTATTTTTCCCTGTTCATTTATTTTCACTTCATCATCCTTGTCCTGCCCCCTGCTTGTTTTTTTGCGCTCTGTATCCATAGGGATCCTGATGAGAATATGTTTTATTTTTATTTTGGGGGACCGCCTTCGCTTGTATGAATTGGCCTCTGTCCACACGTGGGAGATTAGCAAGTTGTTTTGTGTACTTTGAGTACATATTCAGTGTGTATGCATTTGTATGTCTACATATACATGCATGCATTGTATGTTTGTCTGTCCCATGCACTTGGAGGTCTGTCACTGAGTGCAATGTGTGTAAATTGTGTGTGAGTGTATGAGTGTGTATGTCTTGCATGTCCATTAAGCAAGTCTGTCTTCTCAAGCACTCGAAGAGGCAGGTTTGGCCTTTCTGAAATCAGCATGTTTTTGTGATGGTTTTATTAATGCTAGATCAGTGTACAGTGTACAAGAGAGAGGGAGAGAGTGGAGAGAGAGAGAGGGTGGAGAGAGAGAGAGGGAGTGGAGAGAGAGAGGGAGAGAGTGGAGAGAGAGAGAGGGTGGAGAGAGAGAGAGGGAGTGGAGAGAGAGAGGGAGTGGAGAGAGAGAGAGGGTGGAGGGAGTGGAGAGAGAGGGTGGAGAGAGAGAGGGAGTGGAGAGAGAGAGAGAGAGAGAGAGAGGGTGGAGAGGGTGGAGAGAGAGAGAGAGAGTGGAGAGAGAGAGAGGGAGTGGAGAGAGAGAGAGGGTGGAGAGAGAGAGAGGGAGAGAGTGGAGAGAGAGAGAGGGTGGAGAGAGAGAGGGAGTGGAGAGAGAGAGAGAGTGGAGAGAGAGAGGGAGTGGAGAGAGAGAGAGAGAGAGTGGAGAGAGAGAGAGGGTGGAGAGAGAGAGAGGGAGTGGAGAGAGAGAGAGAGAGTGGAGGGAGAGAGAGGGTGGAGAGAGAGAGAGAGAGGGAGTGGAGAGAGAGAGAGGGAGTGGAGAGAGAGAGTGGAGAGAGAGAGAGAGTGGAGAGAGAGAGAGAGTGGAGAGAGAGAGAGGGTGGAGAGAGAGAGGGAGTGGAGAGAGAGAGTGGAGAGAGAGAGAGAGTGGAGAGAGAGAGAGGGAGTGGAGAGAGAGAGAGGGAGTGGAGAGAGAGGGAGAGAGTGGAGAGAGAGAGAGGGTGGAGAGAGAGAGAGGGAGTGGAGAGAGAGAGAGAGTGGAGAGAGAGAGAGGGAGAGAGAGAGAGAGAGGGAGTGGAGAGAGAGAATGGAGAGAGAGATAGAGAGAGAGTGGAGAGAGAGAGGGAGAGAGAGAGAGAGAGGGAGTGGAGAGAGAGAGAGGGAGAGAGCACAGACACAAAGAGGAGCTTTGTTTATGGTCCTCATTCTTGGCCACACACAAGGCTAACTGAGAGAGCATTTCCTGTTCTGATTCATTCTCCCCCCCTGTCGTTTGCGTAACTTATGCCTCTATTAACAAAAGCAAAAAAAAAAAAAAAATGAGAGAGAGAGAGAGAGAGAACTTCTCACAGACCTCTTCTAAACTGATGTATCCATTTTTTTTTTTTTTTTTTACATCTGTAAGCCCACTAATTTCTCAGGTTTCACAAAATATCCATTATCCATTGAATCATTAACCCACATATGTGTGAGCCGCGGCTCTTAGCTGGCTTCTTGGCCCAAGTGCAGTGGCTCTGAAGCTCTGCATTGTTGCTGCCCTTCAACTCATTTCCTTCTTCTCCTCCAAACCATTTGGACCTGGCCAGCCGCTCCTTTGTGCTGTTAAAAGCCAAAAGAGAAGTCTCTCACCCTTAGTACCTCAACTCGAACCAAGTCCCAACCACACCCCCCCCCCCCCCCCCCTCACCCCCCCACCTCCTCAAAACACGTGCTCTACTTTATTCCGTACTTGCGCTGTAATGGGAAAAAAAAGAAGATAATGTGAACAATATGCAGCCTGGTTGTTAATACATTCGCCCCTTCACTGCATCGACCCTGTCGGCCGGCCAACAACAATCGGCAGCCGCTGCGAGGTGTCCGCGGCGAGCGCACTTTGCACTGTTTGTGGAGTTCGCAGTGGCTTGGTGCGGATGTGACCCGATACATTTGACTTTTCAGAGAGGCTTTGAGACTGAGAGCTCTGAAGGCTCCAGGCCAAGTCAGATTAACCTACGTTCATACGTACACAGGCCAAAGAGTTTGTTCGGTTCAAAGGCCCTAATTTCATTGATGGGCAACGCGGCTGGCAACATGCAAAGTCAAAGGCCTAAAGCTAATTTAATAACTTGGCAACATCATTTTGAGCAGGAATCTACGTAAGTGCAAACAGGACTGGGGCAGCACATAGATGTGGGAGTACGAATGAATTCCTTCAAAACGACACCTTTTTCCTGCGAAACGTCTAAAGTATTTCATGTTCCCCCTTACAAGAACCTCCTCTGGTGTAGACAATCTGGTTGATTCTGCACAGTTGCTGATGTGCGGTGCTCCTTGGCCTATGAAATTCGGACCCTTAGTGTTTTATATTTTGTTGACTATGCTACGTTTGATATCCGCTTTGGATGCGCTTATAAGTCAATAACAAACAATACATGTCTGTGTGTTGTACATCTGGAGGACAGGCTAACAGTCAAATTCCATGCTGAAATATGAGGCTTGAGAGTATAATACATCTCTATTATCACACATGAAGCAGTGGGAAGCAGAGCAGAGCATTCTCCCCATACGCCCATGCATGTGGGTGATGGATGCTGGCTCAGAGTTTGGTCTGAGGTTAGGATCAGATTTATGGGCAGATTGATTCCCACCCTGCTGTCTAAGTGGAGTGTGGCAGGGCAGAGCTGGGGGTGTGGAGGGGGGTGAGGGGTGTGGGGGTGGGGGTTGGTGGTGTGCCGGCCGCTGCAGACGCACTCGCCGCTTGTGAGACACATGCCGTGAACATGCCCGCCCCCCCCCCCGCCCAGCTCCTGGCCTGCCGGGCTTGACGAGAGGTGGTGCGTGCTATATTTGGGTCGGGGCTTTTCCTCCCCGCGGCGGTGGCCACACACTCTCTCCGTGTGTGGGCCTCCTTGTTTTGTCATCGTGGCGAATGTGTTTAGGAATCATCTGCGATGCACTTGACCGCAGAGAGCACGGAGATGCAGGAGTGAGAGCACACACACACACACGCACACATGCTCAAGCGCACACGCTCAACTAACACTCGCGCTCGCACACAGACAGACAGACAAGGGGTGGGTGACGTTGCTAAACTGCTTGACTGAGAGTCTCACAGTTCAAACGCATGCATGTGTACTCGAGAGATGTTTTACGGAGCTTCAAGAGTGCACACACACACGCACGCACGCACGCACTGAAACACCCTTTATTTCTGTCAGTTCACTCTATCTTCATGGCTCACAAGGATTCTCATCCTCTCTTTCGCTGTCATACTTTTTCTGTCTCTTCTCTATACATCTACTTTTTCCCTTATACCTCTCACTCCCTCAGTCTCTCTGACTCTCCCTCTCCCAAACCCAGTGTTGCCCCCAGATGTCCTCTGTTCGCTTCGAGCCCAGTCGATCACCTGAGCTGGCTTTGGCATCGGCGGGGGGGGGGGGGGGGGGGGGGGGGGCGCAGACGACACACACTCGGGCCGCCCCGCTAATGGGACACTTAGTCGTCTGGGCTTGTGTCATCCCCTGTCCCAGCGCGCTGCATCGGATGGCCCTGCTATCGCTGCGGCCAAGCCTGCAGGCCCAGCGCCCATCGATCTGCGGCCAGCCTCCCCCTGGCTGGCGGTCGCACGGCAGGCAACCGGAGCCGCCCGGGCCCTGTGGTGTCCCCCTTCACCAATCTAGAGCCTCCACATACTCATAGACACACACACACACACACACACACACACACACACACACACACACACACCGTACAGACAGACACTGCACCTCAAGCACACTCCTGGCCTGACCTTGACCTGCACTGAGACTTTGTGGCTTTCTAAGAGGAGGGCTTTGGGAGCCATCAGGCTGTGTGTGTAGAGGAATCTGGATCTGCTCTGGATGCTTGGGGGGCTTCGGGGTGAGCTGAGCTGAGATCACACAGGCACACGGGCCCAGAGCGCTTATACTAAGACAGGTGCATGATAAAAGATCAGCCCCCTTTGCAGTACTAAAGCTTGGGTTTGACTGCAGTGTCTAAGGGAACCTTTTATATTCCTTTTATAAATGCAGTGATGACATTGATCAGAATTGTGATCAATATAATTATCATACCTACTGATAATCAACATTATGTTCTCCTCAATACTATCTTAACTTACTCACTTAAAGTTCCTAGACTAATATACCAATATTAGATATTATATTTATATAAGACAAAACACAATTTGTTGGCCCACATACCCTGCACACCTTATTGTCACTGCTGCCCAAAGGCATTTGTAAACCTGCATCTAGCCCCAGCCCTCGCCTGGTTCCACCTTCAGATTACTGCAGAGAGAGGCTGCAAGATCCCCCCCCCCCCCCCCCCCCCCCCCTTCGACCCCCACCCGATTCCTTCAGCTTGTTGTCAGACAAGCAGCCGGTTCTTGATTAACGCCACCTCATTTACCGTGCGGATAGGAAACACGCTTGCCCGCTTGGTTGCGCTAAAAAGCTCCTGTGTTGTTCGCCGCTCACCAGCCTTCACACCTCTTGCCCCTGTCTCGCCACCCCCACCCCCACCACCCCCCCCCCCCCCCCCCCCTCTCTTCCCATCATCTTCATCTAATATTAATAGCGCATCCGTCCTCAGAATCAGCCTCTCGTAATGAAGGGCCAAATTAAGACTGGGAGGAAGGTATTGATCAGAATGCGTGCGGGACTCCGTGACAATAGCAAGGGGGTGAGGGGGGTGGGGGTGGGGGGGGGGGGACATTATAAGCCAGCAGCCGCATATTCTCTACGGACTCATTTGTTTTCGCTGCGGAACGGCAAAGCTGCAGAGAATATGTGCCTTTTCGCCAGCGCCGTGCCTACCGACTGTTTCTAAATCCAGTGGCGGTGTCTGGTTATGACAGCTTAATCCTGTTTGGCGATAAAAACTCAGTGTGTGTGTGTATGAAGTGTATACAGAGAGGCATATGTAGACGTGTAAAATGACACAAGGGGATAAAATAGAGACAAAGTACAGACACAAGTGCACACAGGCCAGGAAATGTACTCGATGTCTGGAGCTGATGACACAGTTTATATTAGTATGAGTGGAGGGTGGTTCAGAAACACTCAAAACCACTTTTGACGTTGTCGCACACACAAGTCTGTTTCGTCTGTTTATAAGGTGTGTGTGTGTGTGAGTGCTTTTATGCATGTGTGCATTCGTGACAAAGTGCTTAAGTGTGCGTTTCTCTGTGTGCGTGGGTGTGCCCACTTTATTGCGTGCATCACACTGGGTCCACGACACTGTTTAGATGCAATCGGAAAGCAGATATTTGGAAAAACAAGCTTTTTGGTCCATAGCTGGACTGTTTAGATAAATACAAGCATAGACAGCATCAACAATAACAAGGTTGAAAAAAAAAGAGGCTTGTTGCTCGTTTGGCTCTTGAACCCCCCCCCACCCCCCCCCTTTCCCAATTTAATATCTCCATTATGAAGCTGCCTGTTGAAGCACTGTGTGTGGTCCTGCTCTTTGCCACAGTGGTCACTTTGTTGGTTTTTTGCCTTCATTTTTCAACACGGGGCAGCGTTGCTTATAATAAAACCAGATTATGAAAACATTTAGGGTTCCTGACAGGCAATGACAAATTCAAATATCAACAAGGAGATATGACAAAAAAGGGCATCCGAAAGCTGCGCTGCCACGGCTCACGTAAACGGAATGAATTAATGAAACGGAGGGGTTAGCGTCCCCTCCCCTCTAGGTCCTGTTCATCATGGCTGCTTCCACAAGAGAGCTTTTTCGATGAAGAAGCACCCAAAGTTCATGTTCATGGTTTATGAGGTAACCGCTCTTCATGTTCACTTTTTCCTCCTCGTAGTGCTCTTTCAAGTTGTACACGTGCGTATTGGTGACGGTGTGTTGAAGCAGAACCTACTGATAATCTGAGAACTACAGACTCAATTCCTTTGGAAGGTTTACCAGAACATAAACTTCGACAAACAGTGAACAATAAACACAGTTGTGGAAACTGTCACTTTTCCATTTTTTTGTATCAGTTTTCACAGTAAGACGATAGGTATTTCTTCAGACTGTGGATGGCAGGAGATTTTAAAACCTTAGCATCTATGTGTATAGTAAATCACAAAGCTGCCAGTTTTAGCACCCTGCAGGTGGCTTTGGATGATGGTGCTGATGGTGTTCACACAAAGGCCAGCCATTTGGAGGGGGAACTAAAAATCAGTCAACATCCACACAGTTAGATCCATGACACCAGTTATGGCGGCAATAGTAGCAATGATGGCTATCATGACCCACTGCCATATGCTGGCCCCTGTCTCTGTGAGAGTGTGTGAGAGAGAGAGAGAGAGAGAGAGAAAGAGAGAGAGAGAGAGAGAGCGTGAGACTGGAAATAGAGAGAGAGGGAGAGTGTGAGAATATCATTGTTTTGGGTGCTAATCATGTCAAGCGGTTTAGGCTCTCATAAACAAAAGAGCATAAAAATTAGGCCACTCTTAACAATCTGGTAATTCAGTAGCCGCTCACTGCCACCGCCTCCTTCACTGCCGTTTATTTCGCGGCGGATTATGAATGCACGCGCAAAGCCGTCACCCCCTTTATGAGGTGGCGGGGATATTACAGCTGCTCACAATTAAAACTGATTTCCCCGGGCCGGCAGCGTCTCCCCCTGAGTAAATAAACGGCAGGTCGGGAGAGGTGGGCTGTGCCGCCGCCGTGCTGCAATAACACGGCTGATTTGGACATCTGGAGCGGCGCTCCACCGCTCACCCCCACACCCACCCATACCCACCCCCACACACACACCCGCCCCCCGACAAATGGCACCCTAAGTCTGGAAGTGGTGGGCACACACACACCCCACCCTCTTTCTCCTTCCTTCCACTCCTCTGCTCCTCTTCTTTCTTTCCTGCACTTGCTTTTCTTCTCTT
>NC_045162.1:26169428-26181928 GCF_900700415.2 Clupea harengus | reverse complement strand
TCATACAGCAGAACCAAGACAGCCCCATGCTAAGATGAAAGAAAATGGCCCATATCTTGTGGTCACAGGGGCATAACCCCTCTAACATGTGGTAAATGTTTCAGCATTTGAAAAAAAAAGCATACAACAATGTTAATGGGCTTTTTTTTTGTTGCTTTAATTGTTAGGTATATCAGCAAACTACAGTAGTCAAGGCATGAATTTTCATCTGAAGCCGAGCGTATCATCCCTCTGGGGTCCCTGGCACGCTACTTCACTGCGCCACGTTACCCCAACATTTAGGCAACAGTGTGTGCCGTGCCGGGTCGCCTACCCCCACACATGGCGCAGCCCGCTCCCCCGATCGCAGAGCCGGGGCAGGGCAGGGGGAGGCGGAGCGAGCGCTGAGGTATTGTATTAATGTATTTTTCTTGTAATTTGGAGGTTGCAGGGTGAGGGTGGAGATGCGTACCAAGAGGGGGGGGGGGGGGTGTGTGTGTGGGGGTTGCCCCCCCCCCCGCCCCTGATTGGAGTTCCTAAACTGTCCCCAGTGGCCTCCAGAGTGGCTGATAATTGTGCGCTGGATAGATGTGTATATCAAATAGTTTACAAAATGAAGCCAGCTGTGTTTCCCTTGCATACTGCGGCTTCCTGACACGCACCATTAAACCTTATTAGCTACTTCCTTTTCCAGAGATCCTCACCCCATCTTCCAACCCCTCATATTAACTATTTTCTGTCCCTCCAACTGGAAATGATTTGCTTTATTGTAGAGTGTCAACTCGCCGTAGTTTTCTGATGTGTCCTAATTGGTACTTTGGCGCGTAATCACTGTGAAGGGCCGGAGCGATGCTCCTCTCTTTGTGTTTGTGTTTGTGTGTGTGTGTGTGTTGTGTGTGTGTGTGTGTGTGTGTGTGTGTGTGTGTGTGTGTGTGTGTGTGTGTGTGTGTGTGGAGATCAGAACAGATTGTGTGCTGAGTTCCAACCCTTCTCCTCTCCCTTCTCTCTCTCTCTCTCTCTCTCTCTCTCTCTCTCTCTCTCTCTCTCTCTCTCTATCACTCAATCCTCTGCCTCTTTTTCACTGTCTGTATACTTCGCCCCCTCCTTTTTCATCAGCTTATCAAGACTTTCTCTAATAGCTGCTAGAGCTGGACCTGCTAGATTTTAAGCCATATTTCTGCAAGTGAATCTTCTGGTTTATCACAGTCACAGGAAATCATAAGAGTTAAGTGCTGTATGAACAGGCCTTTTGATTATCAAGCCATGCCTTGCAGGATGTTTATTTATTTGTCTGTTTTTGATGCCTAAATCATAGCCACACAGGAGGGTCATTGGAACTGGCTATGTTTTGGTGTTGACTAAAGCAAACTCACAGTGTTTTGTGTTTTTGGCGTGTGTGTGTGTGTGTGTGTAATTTTCTGTTTGCAGTTGTATAGCTCCTTATAGCTATTGGCAGCGTCTGTCTATATTTCGAACATAATCCTTCCTTGTGTATCTCTCCGTCCCTTTCTGCCGTGAGGAAGTCATCCGTACTCGCGTCTCACACACGCCAGTCTCACACACATCTCGTTTTAACAAACACCCCTCAAGAGGCAGCGGAGAAAATACGAGATCATCACTCGAAAGCCATCAACTTTTTGATAACTAGAGGCAGGATGTTGCCATAGGTGGGGCGATGAAAAAGTATGGAGGCTCTCGTGGTTTTATGTTTCAAGTTATGGCAACAGCTGGATGGACAGATTTAAGGGAATAACATTCATACACTGTATATCATTACGCTTTTTACGAGGCTTACCAGATGGAATACTAATCTTTGCAACGGCCTACAGATGACACACTTCAGAAAGGGGTTGGGCTTGATGATGTCACAGAAGTTATTGAAATAATTACACCGTGTACCTGGGTGGTCCCCACTTAAAGAGTGGGTCTGTGTGTGTGTGTGTGTGTGTGTGTGTGTGTGTGTGTGTGTGTGTGTGTGTGTGTGTGTGTGTGTGTGTGTGTGTGTGTGGTAGCTGGGGACAGAGGGGGTAGGGCTATGTGGGGTGCTGTTTACAACTGATTGCTTCCTATGCAGAGAGAAATAATAATAGTAGAGCTCTGCAGATGTGTCCGATTCCCCCAAGATATCTTAACCCTTCCTACGCTGGCTCATTTGGGAGGGAGATGTCTCTTACAAATGCACAGGTATAACATTGTAACATGTCCATTTTGATATGGTTTATTTCATTATACTCTTTGCACTAAAAGCAGGGTTCTCAAAAGTACGAGGTTGTGACTCTTTGATATTCTGTCATTGAATGAGATGGATGAGTAAGCCTCAGCCTTTGAAGGATATTCACATGAAGATAAGAGTTACATCTGTTCTTTGTCGAATGATCAGCCAAGGCACTTATTTTTAGGAAATGCCCTTTGTGTTGTTATGTTTTTTTATATGGGATGTCACTATCTCTGAACTTGCCTGTACATGTAATGTATAGACCCAAGATACTTTGGCAACTCTTGGATTGTCCTCTCTCATCTCATATTAGTGAATGTCTCTTACAAATGCACATTTTAACATGTCAATTTTGATACTGTTTATCCCAATTATACTCTGTGTACTAAAAGCGGAGGAGAAGAGATTCATGATGGGAAAAAAGGGAAATTCTTTTTCTTGTATACACAATCTCTATCTCCATATCTAGCTATTACAGCATGAATGTGGCTCGTGTTGTCTCTTTTATGTGTCCCAGATGTAAATATGAGCTTCAACAAGGATAAATATCCTGGCCTGCAGGGACAAGATATGGTTTAGATCATAAAGCCAAGTGCTCTCTGTCTCCTCTGGTTCTAGGCCAGGCTATTTATGAAGAGCATATGAAGCATACAATGGGGTTTCTCCTCCTCACCAAATAGTCACAGGATGGGGAAAACACTGTCATCACCCATTCATCCCAAAAATATAGATCATTTTCGAGAAGGGAAAAAAAAAAACGAAGATGCGTACTCATTAAATGCACATGTACAGCACAAGCGTGTGTTTGTAGAGCGGATACATTCGTGTAATAATGAGTTGATGTCCATAGACTGTTCTCTCCCTGTTTGAGAGAGGAACCCCATATGCCCTTGAAGCTTGCCGAGAGTGATTTGTAAATGAGATAGGTGACTATAGCAGACCCTTGGTATTTCTCTAGGCGCCCCGGCGATCAATTAAAGAGAGACAATAATAAATGTATACATTTAGACGAATTTCACCCCGGTGACAAATGATTTTACCCTTGAGCTATTGACATTGTCTGGAAGGGGAAAAACAGATCCCGTCCCTTTTGTGTATTCTGTCTGAGATCTCTTTGCTTTAGCAGCCCCTCTCTGAACACAGGTAAGGGGGCCGGGGAGGCAGACCATCCGAGAACAAGAGGCAGTAGAACATAGTTAAAAAAAAACATACAGTTTTATGTACCCTCACAAATGCCCTCAAAAAGATAGTAAAACACACATGTGCACATACACACACACACACACACACACACACACACACACGGAGAGACCCACGTTATGTGGATGTAATCCAGATGGAATGATTCTTTAACACATTTAATGGGAATTGCAAGGTAAAGCATATACTCTCTGTTCACTGATCGTATCTTTTTTAGATCGAAGTAATTGAGTCTCCCCCCCCTTCCCCCTTCCCCCTGCACTCTTGGCCGAATGAATAATGCCCTGATCTGGAGCCTTGTAAACTAAGGCTAGCTCTGTTAGTGAGAGAATTTGTTTTAGTCTGTCCCTTTAGGTTTTGACGGAAGTTATTTCTGTCTGTCTCACTTTTCGTTGGTTCATTCATTGCCACCTCCCACCCCCATCCCTCTTCCCCTTCTCTTTTTGTTTGAAGGAACCAAGAGCTACCAGTTTATCACCCGTATGGCCACAGGCTAAAGGGGGCTTTGGGAATGTTCTCACCCCTTATTCCCTTAGTATTTAAATATAGCCGTCCACCCAGATGCCCCCTGTAATGTTGTGACATGTTATGTTCACTGTTTTTTCGCCTGCATATCTCATGGATAAAAGGCTTTATGTGTGTGATGGGACTCTGCTCTGCCTTCCAGAGAATATAAACTGTTTATTTTTTTTCAGAGGTAATTTTCCCACACGCGTCACTGGCTCAGAGGAACAGTTTGGTGGGACGTGGACACTCGCGGGTCATTGACAGCGGTGCTGTATTCTCACTGAAACAAAGTTAAGTCTAAAGTTTGGAAAGGAATGAAGAACAAATGTAATATTGAATATCTATATTCAATGTATATATAGTTTGACCATAGTTAAATAAAGGGAAAAACTCAAAACAATTCACAATACAGATTACTACATTAAAATGCCTTTAAAAAAAAAAACAGGTTGTCAAGGTCTTTGGCTTCAGGCCAGGATATATTTTCACCTTAAGCACCCAGGAAGGTGTGCGGTGGGGGTATGTAGACTGTCCTGAATAAGGCAGCTGTGCATGCTAACACAATCAATAAAAGATTAAAGCCCGTGCACAGCATGTGGTCCGTTTGTTACCTGTCTGCCAAGGGCAATGGGCTATCCGCTCAGAGAAGGGAGAAGGATTGGACTTGCCGGGTCTGAGGAATGCTCTGGCACTAACATAATTGGAAGGTAGTCGCCTTATGACTGCAAATTGGGTTTTTGCGCTTCATCAATACGCATTTTGACAAGCAGCGTCCATCACCGTGCATCCCTCTCTCGCCACGCCAGGGCAGAAAACGAAGTGTTCCAATAATTACATTAAAGCATTAAAGGGGCCCCCCCCTCCCCTTCCCTTCTCCACACACACACACACACACACACACACACACACACACACATCCTCCTTCTCCCATTCCTCCATGTTCTCTTTCCTCGACACCACCGCCCCCTTTATCCCCGGACAAGAAAAGCAATATGGTATAATTAGGTTTGATTAGGGTGGGGGGGGAAATGGGGGAGTGGTGGGGGCGCGCTTCCGGTGGCGAGATCTGCAGATGAGCAATGTTACCATAGCGACGCGCATCTGCGGCCGACGGAGCGTGAAACGCGGAGGCGCTGCGCCTTTGACGGCAGAAGACATCTGTTAAGCGCGCGCGCATGCCAAGCGTGCTGACAGCACCACACCGCACCGGCGGACGGACGGACAGACGCACGCACTGCAGGAAAAGAGAAAAAAAAACCTGGCACGGCAGTGCGCCAACTGAATGAGCGAAATGGTGCTTAAACGTGGAGGCCATCATTTACTCTTCATCTGTGGGGGAGGTTTCAAAGCCTCCTCTTCTGACGTGCGGCATCACGGTGCCAGTCGGTCCTCCTCTGGCAGGTCCCCAGGCCCAGCTGCTCTGCCTGAGCCCCGCTCCCTTACCTGGCTTCCACCCTCAGAGAGCAGTGTGTTCCTTGGAAATGAATCCTGCTCTGATGGGATTGCTGTTTCAAACTACACAAGGGGGCCCAAACCATTTTGAAAATGTTCCTTAAAAGGCTGTGCTGACATTATGATTGTGATGTAATCATTGAAATATGGATATGATCTTTCCACTTAGGCAACGTGGCCTATCATTCTTTCTTTTTTTTTTGAGTTGAGCGGGTAGAGAGTCGGGCCTTATCTCGGACCACCATTAGGAAATGTTTGGTCCCTCCTCTGTTTTGATATCATATGAGAGTGTCCGGAGACCTTGTTTGGTCCCTCCTCTGTCTTGATATCATATGAGAGTGTCTGGAGACCTTGTTTGACTTTTGCGAACTCTTCATGTCTGCCTCTGAGTCTCTAAACAACGTAGCCCAAATAAATGATGTGTTTTTCTGGTACAACAGGAAGTGACTCACAGGAAGGTATTATTATGTGGTACGGGTTTGATGTGCCCTCACATCGGGTTTATGTATTTTCCTCTCGCGTGTTTTTGTTGTTGTGCTGTGTAAACGTCTCACGGAGGGAAGTACACAGATAACTGGACTGTTTAGTCCCCTGTCTGGCTTTTGCTAATCTTGAGACTGTTTCTTTTTTGTGTTTTTGATGATAGCACCAAATAACAATGCAAATCATTGGCAGCCTTTTCTGTTTCCTTTATTCGGTCTATTCTTGTCCTTTTTTTCCATCTCATCCTTCCTCCTTGTGACTAAATGATAATGAATAGTGTGCCTTTTGCAAAGCAGGTTGATTGGCCTATTAAAGAAAGGTGGGACACCACTCACACACACACACACATACACACACACACACACACACACACACACACACACACGAGACACACACACACACACACACACACACACACACATACACATACACACACACTCACACACACACACACACACACACGAGACACACACACACACACACTCACACACACACACACACACACACTCACACACTCACACACACACACACACACACACACACACACACACATGCCCTTTCTCCTGCTTCACTGAAATGAAACAGTCAGCTGTAAGTGACAAACACCTTTCAATGAAAGAGATTGCTTCAAAGCCACTATGAATAAGTCGTGTTCAGTTACAGCTGAAAGCTTGACTTTTCCATCTAAACCTCCTCACTTTTCTCCTTCACTTTCTTTCTATCTCTCTTCATTCTCTCATTCTCTCTGTCCCCCTCTTTCAATGACTCTCACCTGTTCTCACTGTCATTTTCCTCCTCTTTTTCAATTGTCAAGCTCTACTCTCTGCTTGCCTCTCCATCCCTATCTTTCAGCAATCCCCCTCTGTTCCCCCTTTCTCTCCCGTCTTTTGCTCATAGACAGTTTACGGGTTTGAGAAGAAGGCAGATACCCCCCCCCCCATCTGATATTACTGCTCACTGCCCTTCCCGCAAAGTGTCGCAGCTAGAATAATTACTCCAATGATTTTGGAGGACCCACTGGTGTAAATACCAACTACCTGAAATCTGGCGCTAAACCCAAGCGACAGGATGAAGAGAAAGCTTCCCTCCCAAGACCATCCACCTCTGACTGACCACCAAAAAAAAGAGCGTGTGGCCCTTTTAGTGTATTAAAGTGGCTAATTAACCCTATAAAAAAGCTCATACAGCAGGTAAATAAAGACAAAGCTGCCCTGGCACTGGCAGTACATGGCTTTTATTAAAGTGGCCTGATGAACAGCAACTTCAGCTAGTACAAATGACTCACTAAGGGGAGAAACCAGAGGAAACTTACTCTCAATAAAACTGTCGGTGTGACAGAGTTGAAACCAGTTGTGCTGCACTCCACCTCTTTCAAAGTGACCAAGTGTGTGTATCATTTGAACCATACATCTCTGCTGTTGTGAATCAACAGCACATCTCATCTTACGGCACTCTCCTGCTGGTCAGTTGTGACGTAGAATGAACTGATCGATGCAGAGGGAAGAGCACTGACATCTACTATTGCATACAGTATATTATTAGCATGCTAATGTTACTACTACTATATAATATTGTAGCATAGGCAGCATCAAGCAGGCTGTTTATTTTCAGTCAGACTGATACAGAAGAGTAGACAGAGGGGGGGCTAATCTTCACATGACACGCCAGGCTAGAGTGGACAAATAAGACAGGCGAAACAGACAGGCAGTTGCCCACAGACAACTATCCATAAAACACATGCACAAAGTGATAATACTCGCTAACATTAACACAAGCAGGGAAACATTAGACACTGAATTTAATTAACATTTCCACTAGCACACATGCACAGCATTATGGGGGGAAACTACAGCACACACACACATACACGGAAGAGCACAACCCCCGCTGCACGCCACATGCCCTGCACCAGGCCGGTCCCCAGCGACCCAAGCATTCAGCACAAAGTCTCTCAGGTGCTGCTGTTGTCACTGATCATGAGTGTCCTTGGTGGATTGTCCATGGTGGAGGGACGGGGGTAGGCAGAACAATCTCAGTCTCTTTGGCCCCGTTCGGATGAGCCAGGGGCCAGGAGGTCTCTCAGTTCTGTCCAGCCAGCTGTCCGAGAGTCTAGCTAGCTCAGTTCATGGCCCACTGGATCATCAACTTTGGAGAAACCCCCTTCTCCTGCTCAGGACAGTATGCCCTGGTCTCCAGGTGCCAAGTTCTCTCCTCGGCAGGCCATATGCTCACTTCTGTCTGCTCCAGCCTCGATCAGCACCTGCCTGGCCACCTCCTGCATCTCCTGCAGCCGTTCACACATGTTCCAGTAGTAATCCAGCCCAGGCTCACCCCTCAGCTCCAGCTCTGGAGGAGGGCCAAGCACTAAGTCCACCAGGGTTCAGAGCTCTCGTCCAAACATGAGGGCTGCAGGGGTGCACTTTGTTGACTCGTAGACTTCCCCTCTGGTATGCCCATAGGACCAGGGGCAGATGCAGGTCCCAATCGACCTGCTGACTGCTAGTTAGAATGCAGTGGTGGTAGCACAAACACCACTGGCCCAGGGCCCAGGACGTCCACAGACGTCTCTCAGTGCCACACTGACAATGCCGGCAGTGCTCTTCCTCACAAGGCCATTGGTACAAGGCATCTGTTTTGGCATGAAGGCAGTCACTCAATGGTAAATCTCAAAGTTACTGTATAGTCTGGAGTTTTTAAGATTCTGAAGTGGCGAATCGCCAGCCTGCAGCTCTCAGCGGGTGACACAGTAGTTCCTCTCTGGCCAGCTGAGGGAGCGGCGGCTGAAGTAGGCGATGACCTCCTCACCATGCTCCCCCTCCTGGCACAGCACTGCATCGAGACCCACATCGCTTGCATCGCTGTCCGAGATGAACAGGCGCTGTGGATCTAGAAAAAGACTTCAGTCAGGTTAACCAGGGCGTCTTCGAAGTCCACACTGTGGACGAGGAGATCATCTAAGTAGACTGGCTCCAAGGTTACACCGGCCAGGACTCTCTCCATCAGGCGCTCAAAGGTGGCAGGTCCTCTACGGAGGCTGAATGGAAGCACTCCAGAGAAATGCCAGAGCCCCTGGCCAATGGAGAAGGCAGTCTTTGGGCGTGTCTCTCTCTGGTGTCAGCTCCACCTGCCAGTACCTGCTGCGGACATCAAGAGAGCTAAACCAGTGGGAACCTGCGATGTAATCGAGGGGCATCGAGGGCAGTAAGTAGGAGTCTTTGCGAGTGAGGTCAGTGAGGCAGCGGTAGTTGACACAGCAGGTGTCATCCTTCAACACCAGGGCAGCAGTGTGGTCCAAGGGCTGCTGTTGGGCTCCATGACGCCTGCTTCAGACATCTCTGGAATCTTCTGCTCAGCTGCTGCCCACTTAGCCAACGCCAGCCTCCAAGGGTGAAGGTGGATGGGATGTGTCTCCAGTGTCAATGTCATGTTTGACCAGGCCAGTCTTGTGTGCAGTCTTTGTCTCTGGCTGCGGAGATATCGGTGAATCAAATAAAGAGCTTTCACAGCTGGTCTCTCTGGCTTGCCTCCAGCCCCTCACAGCTCCACTGGAACAGGTCATCGATGGCCTGTCTGGTCTCAGCTGTCGGCAGCCATCTCGATGCGTTGGGGTCCCTCTCAGCTGGCCCTGACCTAGGACCTGACTCTCTGGACCGGCAGTGGAGCGGCAGACGCTCCCCTCTGCTTGCGATGGCCCTGGTGGCGGCAGAGATGGTGGTGTGAAGGCCTCTCTAGGAATGGGCAGCACCAGAGTGACGGGTTCTTTCTCAGCCTGATGAGTCGTCTCTCCTTCCTCCTCACTCTCCTCCAGGTCAGCTTGGTGCACACAATGCTTGGAGCTGGGGCAAATGTGCTCCCACAGCCAGCCTGACTACAAGGCCTGGACGAAAGCCTGGAGCACAAGCTCTTCTTGATGACCATCTTTGAAGGCAGGGTTGCCTCGGCGAACATATAGGCGGAGATCAGCAGTGTAGGCACCCAGGCTATCTCTCACACTCTGGCATTGAGTGGCTAGCTAATGTCGTCAGCAAACACCTGGCTGAACCAGCACTGGTGCTCCCTCTCAATGGCTGGCCAGCTTGCTCGTACATGAAGCGCCTTGCTTTCCAAGATGAGCGTGACCAGGAACCCTGTCTCCTCAGATTACCAGCCACTGAAGTGCATCAGCCAGCGGCACTTGTGCCAGGTAAGCCTCCAATGGCTCCTCTCCACCATAGTGAGGCAGTTTCGTGGTCCTCCGGTACGGTGCCTCCCTTGTGGCACTGGAGCTCGGGCTGGTCCTGGTGTGGCAGCAGCGGGGTCTCCGGGTCGGGACACGCCCGGGTCTTGTCTTGTGAAGGCTCTTATGGAATAATGTCCACGCCCCACCTCAGTCAAGAGTTTCTGAGTTAATCTCTTCCATCCCATTTCTGACACCAGAGTAACGTAGGAACCAAAGAGCAGACTGTTATATGGCCCCTTACTGTGTAGTGGTGAATACAACATTCAGTCAGACTTGATACAGATGGACAGAATCACTAGGGGAGTCTAGTCTTCACGTGAAACACTAGGCAAGGGTGGCTAGATACGCTAAACAGATAGGGAATTACACATATCGCATGGATTCAAAGTGATAACTGAAACACACAGTAACATAAGCAGGGAAACACAAGTACATTCTAATATGGAACATCATCATACACAGAATTTAACATTAACATTTTCAGTAGCACACACGCACAGCATTATGGGGCAAAGCCACATCACAAACATACACCGAAGCGCAAACCCCCCTCGTATGCTACAATATTCTATATACTATGACAGCACAAAAAGGTCTATAAAAGGCCTCTATGAAAGACACAGGCTCTAAGCCTAAATGTTGTGCAATGTGAGTATCTGATACTAAACTAAATACACTTCAGAAACAATAGCAGACACATCATCAAAACGAAACAAAAGCGGAAAAGACCTGAAAACAGAGAGAGAAACAGCGTGACACGGAGTGTTGTGGAAGATTATGGCCTGGGGGAGTGAGTCAGGCCCGGCTGGCATTTAACAGAAGCTCGTCAGAAACATCAGCCCGCTCCTTAATTCCAGTTATTATTCTGCTTGGATTGTTGCATGATGGGAACAGGAACGGCCAGGCCGGCTGGTGTCTGGCGGAGGATATGTAAACCACACATTATGTTCAGTCCGTGTGTCACGAGCTGCGTGTCCACCACGGCATCAAAGGGCCGGGCACGCTGTATTTATAGACGTCGTCGTGTTTCTGGGATGTTAACTTCATTTTCTCCCTCACACTTCTCCACTTATTTTACACACACATAAAGGGATGAGACACAGTCGTGAACAGAATATTTCACGCGTTGGTTTGTTTCCAAATGTTATCATGTGCGCTCACTTTTTATGTCTAATGATAATGATTACTTTACTTGATTCCTATAATAAATGATCCCTATAACAATAAACATTTATGATAAACATTTATGACGATAATAAGAACAGCTGGCACATGTAATATGTCAGACCTCAGACTTTATGTATGTATATGAAAATGTAATGTAATGTAATGATATTTTCATATATATGTATAAATATATTTCCATATATATTTCCATGTCATCATTGGATTCCATGCACCTCTTTAGCAGGGGTTGGTGGTTATCTCTTCAGTGTCACTCATCCGCGGCTCTAAAAGTGGTGTGAGTGCGTAGCGCCCGGCCGGTGGTACTCCTACGGAGGCCAATCGATCTGTGTGCGCTGCTTGTGTGCGCCGCATCTCCGGCGTTATTGAGATGACAATAGTCAGCGGGGGGCCCCCCCTCTGCTGTAATGCAGCGTCTCGAATCCATTATAACCCGATTATATTTCCTCTTCCCCCTGGAAGCAGCAGCGCTTTGTGACAGAGAGCGTAATCTTTAATGGAATTTGTGTGGAAATGAAATTATACGAGCATCGATAAACATAACATAATTCAGAAGAGTAAATGGGCTTAATTTATTGGACGGGCAAGCGTAATGGCACCGGTGTGTGTGTGGAGAGTGGAGACATCGGCGCGCAAAAGAGGGATGTGAGCAGCGGGTGACCTGCCGATGCATCATCCACGTGTGTAATAAGTGGACCAGCGTGTGTGTGTGCGTGTGTGTGTGTGTGTGTGTGTGTGTTAAAGTGTAATAGATGGAGTTTAACTGAGAGGCCACATATGATTTGTCTGTGTGTATTAGAGCATGTGTGAGTGGTGTATCCGTTTATGTGGGTCTCTGTATGTGAGTGTGTGTGCATCAATATGTTTATGGGTGTGTGGGTGTGTGTGTGTGTGTGTGTGTGTGTGTGTGTGTGTGTGTGTGCGTGTGTGTGTTTGAGTGTTTGTGTGTGTGCTGACAGATGATGCCAACCAGGGTTTGGAACAGCAGGTGACTGGCAGATACTTCATCCACATGAGTGGGTAGAGAAAGTTCAACCCTTTATTAAGAAACACTATAATTTAATGGGCTGGGTACACACACACACAAGTGCACACACACTCACACACATGCACACACACTCACGCAGAGACTCCTAATCCTCTCTGTATCTCACTCTCTCCCCCTCTCCTCTCCTCTCATACACACAAACACACTATTTCTCTGATTTCCCAGCCTCTCCTGGTTGATATCTTTCCCACCTTAACACCCCCAACCCTCCC
>NC_045162.1:26154428-26164428 GCF_900700415.2 Clupea harengus | reverse complement strand
CCCAGCTTTCGAAAAAAAAATGATCTGCAGTCCTGTGTGTTCTTTGAGAGTAGCTCTTGCTGGGGGAAGATAAGCTGGGTGGTGATGGGCTGCTGGTCCTGTGCTTTGCTCCACTGTGGTAGGCTTGGCGTTGAAATGGATTTTTTTTAATTTTTTTCAAGTCAGATTAGGGTCAAATTTAACTGTACAGGATCAGGGATTTTTTTTCTTTACCTCTAAAGAACACCATGGTGCTCAGCACATGAAAACAAACACAACAACATGGAGACATAGCAGTCACAAACAAAATGCCATTCATTTTTCATCGAATTATGATTTGCTCAATGGTAACTTGTTTTGCTCCCTCTTTTTTTTCACGCTCTGGATGAATGCTTTCATACAAAGTGCTGCCCTGTTTTCCAACTGTTCTCAGGCATTATTCCTGGGCTAAAGCCCTGTGTGAGAAAGGTTTATAATTTGAACCTTGTCATATTTCGCAGCTGTCAGCAGAAAGCAAACTGTATTGGACCTGTCCCCATTAAAGTGGCCTATTCATTATCCTAATCTCATTAGGTAAGATCTGTTAAGTAGAGACGGGTTTTAATGCATGCTTTTCCCGTTTTAATTATTGACCATAAATACGTTTGAGTGCATTAGTATCAGAGGACGAAGCGCAGAGGTTTTTTTTTTGACCCCCTCACCCCCCTCCCTCTCATAGATTAGAGCCCAAACACATTATCTAAATGTACATATTTCACTAATCTCGCATCTCAGAGATATCAATGCGAGGCCGTGACATGCATCGCAGTTTGACACTTGACCCCGGATCGCGCCCTTTTCAATAGGCCACGTCACACAGCGGACCTCTCAGCCATCGCGGGCCAGCTGAGGAGAGGAAAGACTCCCAGCTAAGACATCATTAGCTCGGAATAAGACTCACTTATTACAATCAGGCCTGTATTGTTATTTCTAAATGCTATTAGAGTATTTCTAAATTGCTAAATATTTAATCATATTATGCTCATTAGTGAGGGGCGGGGGCATTAAATACACAAGGTAGCTGAAGGAAATTGAGCTCTATTCACTGGTGCTTTAGGTGCTGAACTGTTACAGTGGTACACGCTGTTCTTGAACACAACAATGCAATTATTGCACCTTCTCCGGCTACTGGGGATTTCTGGTTAATTCAGGGCACAAGGACATATGGTCAACATGTGCGTGTGGAGAGAAGGCCAATGTTTATTTCAACAAGTCTTGTGTACGCCATGGATGCAATGCATGCTCAGATCCTTGGCTTGAGTTTAGAATGCATTTGTATGCATCATCTGTATGTGTGTGTGTGTGTGTGTGTGTGTGTGTGTGTGTGTGTGTGTGTGTGTGTGTGTGTGTGTGTTTGTGTCCAGAATTTGAGCCTCTAGGCACTTGACCCGGGGTGTGTAACTGCCAAATAGTCTAGTGAACTTGACCCATTACATGACCGCGTGCTAAGTGCCACGGAGTTCATTACTGCACCCCTGAAAAAATGGAACCCTAATGAAAGACAAAGGGCAGAGAACATGCCTCTGGGGATTCATGGATATAAGGGTGTCTGTGTGTGTGTACATTGTGAATTTGGGTGTGTGTGTGTGTGTGTGTGTATGTGTCTATGTGTGTCTGTGTGTATGTACATTGTGAATTTGTGTGTGTATGTGTCTATGTGTGTCTGTGTGTATGTGTGTGTGTATGTGTGTCTGTGTGTATGTACATTGTGAATTTGGATGTGTATGTGTGTGTGTGTGTGTATGTGTATGTGTGTGTGTCTATGTGTGTCTGTGTGTATGTACATTGTGAATTTGTGTGTGTGTGTGTGTGTGTGTGTGTGTGTGTGTATGTACATTGTGAATGTGTGTGTGTGTGTGTGTGTGTGTGCGCGCTTGTGTGTGTGTGAGTGTGTGTGTGTGTGTGTGTGTGTGTGTGTGTGTGTGTGTGTGTGTGTGTGTGTGTGTGTGTGTGTGTGTGTGTCTGTCTGTCTGTCTGTCTGTCTGTCTCCATTCATGCACTTAAATGTTAGTTCACATATGTCCTGTCGGCTTGCATGGGCCCTTGTGTGCATGTATATTTTGCAGTGTTTACATGTCTGTATGGGAGAACCAATAATCCGATGAGCGAAACATGTGCACAAGAGTGTGTACGGGGGTTGTTCACTACGCCCACTGTTGGAGGTTCAGAGCCCCGTCTCCCCATCACGGAGGTATGACATGCGGCACGTTCCCCCAGCAAGCTTGTTTTATAACGTAATTACATGTTCATCTGTACTCCTATTAAGTAGTTTAAGAGATTAAGAGCTTTCAGCATAATTGTACACAGATCCGTGGATGAAATTATGCTCTGTGCGTATTAATGAACACCTCCACCCTCTCTTCAGACTAAAGAAAGCCCGGTCGTCGTCGCCTCTCTCCCCCCTCCGCTCCGCGTCGTTTCAGTAATTACTGTATGCAAACACACGGCACACGAGTGAGAGAAAACAGCTTCCCGCGATGGACGGAAAGACCAACGTGCGGGAGTCGAGCGCACTCGTCTTTTGTTCGATCCCGTCCTTGTCTCGCCTCATGCGTAATGACCTTTCTTTTCTTTCTTTCTTTCTCTCTTTCTCTGTCTTTTCTTTTTTTTCTCTTCTCACCACTTCATAATCCTCCTGCTGTTCCATACATGAGTGGCTGGGAAATAAGCCAGGGCTTATTGAGGGGGGCCAGGCTGCACGCATGGATATGGCCTGGCCAGGACATGGTGATTGGCAGGCCTATGTTCATAATTGTATTGGCGATATTTTGTGGGTCAATAAGAGCCGAGGGCTGGTTGATTTAATTAGTGTCCTGATTAGGCTGTGGTCCCAGGAGTGGAGAGGGGGATGATGGGCAGAATGATGGGGGTGGGGTGGGGTGGGGTGGGGTGGGGGTGTTAGATGTCATAATCATAACAACGGTGTTAATGATGTACAGGTCACTGTAATATCCTGTGTGTGTGTGTGTGTGTGTGTGTGTGTGTGTGTGTGTGTGTGTGTGTGTGTGTGTGTGTGTGTGTGCGTGTGTGTGTGTGTGCGTGTGTGCGTGTGTGTGTGTGTGTGTGTGTGTGTGTGTGTGTGTGTGTGTGTGTGTGTGTGAGTGTGTGTGACATATCTGATATCTGATTTTCGAGTATGTGTGTCAGGTTAGAGGGGCCAGTCTGCCTGTTTGTGATGGTCTACTTAATTATTACTGTATGCACTGAACTATATAGTATGTCAATACACAAAAGAGGGCATCCATTCTTGTCTGTCCTGGTTTGTAAACAACGGCCACATTCAACTTTACCTTGCCTTTTACGTTCTGTTTTGTTTTATGACATTAGTATACATTAGTATACAATGACATAAGTCATTTCCATATTAGTACATATTCCAGATGCACTCATTATCTCTATTCATAAAGCACTCTTCTGTATTAGTATTCCTTGCCATCATTTGTAGAACAAATGTTGAAAAAGAACTCTTGAACTCTTGAAAATGATCCAGCATTGCATGAAGAATTTTTGAGTTAGGTATTTGGAACAGAGACTAGCCTTCCATGCGTGATGTTATCAGTGGAACCAACACCAGGGCCTATCATTTACAACAATATCCTCTCCTGAGGGATCACATTTGGGACTTTATAAGCCAACCCGGCACGTATATACAGTTACAGTGAGCTCTGGACTCAATGAATGTGGAGTGCTTTTTGCCATACATTATTAGGCAGTTTCCCGGACAGGGATTAGTCGAGTTCTTTGACCAAATTGCATTTTTAATGATACTGATGATTCACCATTGAAAGGCAAAATTAGCCAGGCACTGGGTCTGATTGCCGTCCGGTAAACGGGCATCTTATTGGGTCTCATGGGGATCTGAGTTTCTTTGGATTGGCTTTTCTCTCTCTTCCCCTGACAAAACATGTGGGGTTCTTGAGGCTTCGCGGAGGGAGGGAGGGGGTGAACATCTCCCTGTCCATTATGGCCTTTCATTGTCTGTTAGGAAATTGCCAGGCCAGGAAATCTCTTCAAATGTGTTTTGTATCAATGGAGTCAGCCTTCACACACCACCACCTCCACCACCCTCAGTCTCTCCCTCCTCTGCTTTTTTAAATGCATTTATTTGTTCAGGCAGTTGAGCTAGTGAGTGGAGCTGTTGCTGGGTTATTTGGGTCTATGTGGCCTTTGACAGGTGAAGTGGGAGAGTGATGCGGAGAGGGTGTGTGTTGGGTGTGTGTTGGGTGTGTGTGTGTGTGTTGGGGGTGTGTGTGTGTGGGGGGTGGTGGGTTGGCAGGGTGAGGGGGGTACTTTTGGAATGCCACTGAGTGTCTTTGGTGTGCTGTCGCCTCCAGCCATGATATTCATATCTGCACCTCGCCGTGCCTCCTATTCTCTCTGTGTATGACTGAAAAAAAAAAATGAAATGACTTGCCCTCTGTCACTGCCTGACTTAATGAAATAACACAATCACATCAAATCCTAGGCAAACTTGACATTTAGCCTTTGCACATTGTATTTCTCCGTAAGGAAGGCTAATGTGTTTTTGTTGTCTGTGTGCCTAGTTCATTTTTTTTCATTGTCAGAACAAGCCCTAAATCCAGCTAGCATTACAAAGGCAGCTAATTAATTTGCAGACATAATTATTTAGATATAATTTACATATAAATGTGTTTTGTGGTAAAAAATAAATAAATAAGTAAATAAAACCACAGTAATAAAAGACACCCCCAAGACTGCAATTTACAATTAGAATGCTAAAGCCGCTGATTATATTCAAGTACAATTTCTTCTTGACCTTCGGAGCTCGGTGAGGCAGACGGGGAGTGCGCCCCTTCTCCCTGGCATCCGCGGAGACGTCCACTGGTGTGCCTCGTGTCAAAATGCCCCTCCGCCTGGTCGACCTTTGTTTCTCATTTAGCCATTATTAATCATTTACCTGCCCACAATGCAGTCCATTTTCCAGTGATATTTAGAACTTCTAGAAGGAATCCATTTAGGAGTGGCACAGTGCCTTTTCTTCTTCTTTCTTTAAAAAAAAAATGAATTGTCCTCAGCCACCCCCTGGTTTGCCCATTACTAACGCTGCTGGCATGTGGATTGATATTAGACGACCATAACTTTATTCACTGTAGAATTATACACTGAGGTGGGTCATGACGGTGAGAGTGGATAATAAACGCTTCAGTTTCCCTTTCCTAAGAAATATTTGTTCTACAATATACCATTAGAGCCAATGGCAATGTGCTATATACAACGAAATGATCACATCACAAACAATTAAAAATAATGTTTCACCAATAACATTGCTCTTCATGTCGTGTACAGAGTCAAGGATGCAGGCCGTTGCTGACTCAATAAACGTCCTTATAGTTCAGGAAGATGTGTCTCAGAGAGAGTGCATCATAGCTGGTTATCTCGACACCACGGACTGCATGCTCACATGAGACGTAATGGCTGAAATAGTGAATAAGTAGCACCGTAGGTCTGTCACGGTGGGAATAATGTACAGTTCATGTGTTACCCTGTAGGCCCCATGATGTTGAAATGCTCCGAGCTTGTATGGCCCAGCAGGGTACATTGATTTAATTAGCTCTGTGTGTGTTTCTATTCTTTGGCAGAAAAAAGGAAACGGCAAACAAAAACACACCAAAAGACTAAGTAGTCTCCATGGGTTCCCCCGACTGGTTGTAAAGCGGAACGGAAATGTGTCTAACAGCCGTGTTTTAATGTTGCTCTGCCCACAATTACCGTTGAGTTGAGCTTTCATAGCAATGTGCGCTTTCATACCCTTCTTAGTGCCCACAATACATTATTAAGTGCTTAACTTGACACAATCTCTCTCTCCTTCCTCTCTCTCTCTCTCTCTCCTTCCTCTCTCTCTCTCTCCTTCCTCTCCCTCTCTCTATCCTTCCTCTCTCTCCTTCCTCTCTCTCTCTCTCTCCTTCCTCTCCCTCTCTCTATCCTTCCTCTCTCTCCTTCCTCTCTCTCTCTCTCTATCCTTCCTCTCTCTCCTTCCTCTCTCTCTCTCTCTATCCTTCCTCTCTCTTCCTCTCTCTCTCTCTCTCTCCTTCCTCTCTCTCTCTCTCTATCCTTCCTCTCTCTCCTTCCTCTCTCTCTCTCTCTCCTTCCTCTCTCTCTCTCTCTCTCTCTCTCTCTCTCTCTTTCAGCCTGTCTTTTGGGGAGGGGGGGAACGAGTAACAGACATGACTTTACAACATGCAACCCTTAACAAGCAAATAACATTATCCAGAAAATGGGGGCAACACCCCTTCCCCCTCTAGAGTCACAGCCAACCAATAAACAATTCATAAACAATAGGCAGCATATGCCTACTTAAAAGTGTGATGTGTTTCTGAATGCCGTGACTCATGATTCAGAGGAAGTTCATTACGTAGAAATGGACAGAAGTTGCTGTTTTTTTTCTGGATCTCTGGTTTGCCAACAAAAAAGTAATTCAGATAAGCTGCACTGAACGTTAAAGTGCTTGCCGTGAACATATGTGGACAAACGGATTTCGTGGCACCATGAACCTTCACTTAATAAAGATAGAGATACTAAAACACACAAACATAAAATGTCATCTCTGGATACACATTATTTAATGCATTGTGTTAATGACAGTTATGAGCTCATAATCCAATATAATTGGTGGGGTTTTGTTTATTGAACGCCCTTGCTTCCATGAGCCATGAGCTTCTGTGGGAGACGGAGAGTCGGAATTCAAGGAGCTCTAGCTTTTCTTTTCCACAAGGTGGCAGCAACGTGACCCAACGAAAAGTGATCTCACTGGCCACAGCTGAGCGGAAAGTGTGTGCCGAGGTGCATCTCTTGGCATCTGTGCAGATGCGTCAGGCTTCAAATGGCAGGGAAGAGGGATGTGGAGATGGATGAAAGGATGCAGGAAGAGAGTGGAAAGAGAGAGAGAGAGAGAGAAACAGATGAGAACAGAGGGAGAGAGAGGGAAGAGGAGAGGAGAAGGAGAAGTCGTGACACGTAGCTGTCTGCTGCTGACACTGAGGCCGTGGTGGCGGGCAGGAAAACGACAGGCCTTGTCCACACGCCCCTCATTTGTGGCCTAAAAATATCCGCTGGCTGTATTCTCGTTTATTAGTCATGTATCAGACATGTGCCTGATGGACGCGCCTGCTTATTATCCGTTAGTGTTGCTTCAGAGGAACCCAATCGGCTCTCCGTTTGAGTCATCAATCAGCCCCAACAGATCGCTGCTCTGCCGATGAGGGAGTTCATTACAGGAGGAGAGGGAAGGGGCTCTTTTAGCGGCTCCGCTAACACTTGCACCCAGCTGGAAAGGTTAGATATCGATAGTTGCTCACAAAAGCAACCCAAGCCCAAAAACACCACTATTTTTTTTGTGAAGAAAGGCAGAAATAGATAAGGGAAGAAAGAAACACACCTATGTGAGTACACAGTGTACACAGTATGCTTTTGGTTGCAATGTTCTCAAAGTTAATGTGTTTGCGATTGAGTTTCTCAAACTATATCATGCTTGGTTGCAAATTCGCCAGCTGAGAGGGAGGAATAATATACCTTTTTTTTAACTTAATGAAATTGGTGTAATGTGAGCATCTGTCAATGATAAATATGGGGGGACAGTGATGTATTCATTCATTACTTGGAAACTTCGGCGGGACATTTTTTTATTTTTGAAATCCGCTTTCCTGAGAACTGAGTCACTTCCAGGTTTCAATCTCTTGCGTGATAAAACATGTATGATTTCAGTAGTTTTTGAAACGTAATCCTCGATCCATGCCATATCTGTGTACTCTAATTAGCCGTATAGAAAAAGGTATTATATCCTGTCTGTAGTCATAAGGTATTTCAACAGCCCCCCTTGACTGTCGCTCCTCTCCGGAGCGCCTTTCCCAGTAGGTTAAGTTACTCAAAGTCCTCTTTAGTTCCATAAAGCTTTTTGTCTCCACAGTAAATGGATATTTCTGTAATCGCAGAGCAACGGCGAGAGGGCCCCTGGATGTCCGTCGATGCGTGACATCTCGACGGCTTTCTGTTTTTAATTAAAAAATAAAACGCATGGGGTGGTTGTGTTGGGGGGGGGGGGGGAGCGAGGAGCATATTGCGGGGAGAAATATTTAAATTTCAAATCGCTATCACGTTTCTGCTATTCTATTGAGCTGAGGGTCCCAGGAATGTGGCACACTTATGAAAATGCAATTATGCGATCAGTCAGAGGCCATTAGGCCCACTTGGGTCGGGCATGAGGAACATACACCGGCGCGAATGGGAGACGGCGGGGGTACAGTGCGCCTTCCTTTCCCAGGTTCGTTTCAGAGGGATGAACAGCGGACATTAAAGGTGGCATTTGCTCAAAGTGCTCATCTTGTGTTTCAGTCTGATCTGCAGCCCAGCCCTCTCCCTCAGATGTGCGTGCACACACACACACACACTCACATAATCACAAACAGATACACACACACACCTTAACACAAGTACATATATCTACACCTAAACAGATGGATGTTTACACATTCGTTCATATAAAGATACACAAGTATATATATAGATACACACATCTCAACCTCTTTCTCTATTTTTATCTCCTACACGCATGAGCAGACAAATACAGACAAATATCAGTACTACAGTACATGCTGATATTGACCTAAAAATAAACTCTTACTCCTTCATACACATACTCAAACAAGCATACATAAATACATACACGTACAAACACACGTATACACACAGAAAATGCCCTGGGAGTATGCAGTTTAATCTGTACGAATATACATAATTGAACTCTGCTTCCTCTCAGCCCCATATGGCCAGCACCCACACACAGAGGCACTGTCATGTTTACATGCAGTTGTGTGGCGGATGTTTCCCTATGTCATTAGGCCTCTGGTGGTGAGGGTGTATGTGCACATCCGCTGGATACTCTCAGAGAGGCCTATATACAAGCAGGCCCTGACCTTTAATACACACGCCTCTCACTGTACAGTCAGATGCCACCGCTCACATGCACACAAACACTGAGTAATACGCTCGCATATACAGACAAAAACACACATAGTCACGCAAACACACACACACACTGAGTAATACACTCGCATATACAGACAAAAACACACATAGTCACGCAAACACACAAACACTGAGTAATACACTCGCATATACAAGCACTTGACTGTGTGGGGAGAGAGAAAGAATGAAGTGACTACTTTTATCTGAAATGCCATTTTTTTTTAAGTAAGCCACCTAAGTGGAGCCATGGTCTAACCATTTATGCATGGCAATAAAAAGGACTTACTTGGGAATGGATTTGTACAGGGGAGAAGAGGTAGCTGTAAGTTTTCTTTTTATCCACCAGAGGGCAGAAAAGAACTGTTGATTAACAGTGGTGAATTCACTGCAGCTTTCTGTAGCTGTATTTACAACACATTTAGGGAATGATTTCTCATGCCGTTTGTCATTCACAAGTCACAAAAACTGTAATGTTAATTAAGCTATGAGGTTGATGTTGGCTTCACCTATTTTACCTCTCCTTTTATGGCAGATATGGCTGAGAACTGCAAAGGAAAGGTTTTCTGAACAAAGGTATTTTCTAGCTAAGTAGCTTTACAGTAGGATCAGTAGGTCCAGTCCACATCTCTATGTGATGTTTGTCACCGCTAATCGGGTGGCAAAGAATGTCACTTTTAAGACTGTAGTATGTAAAGCCTGTATGTTTGTTTGTTTGTTTGTTTGGTTGGTTGGTTGGTTGGTTTAAATATCCTCATGGAAAGGAGGAAGGAAGAGGAGAAAGAATGGAAGAAGATGAAGATAAATCAGATTTGACCTCAGAGTCAGTAACATTCACTCTTCCCCATTTAAAGAATGTAAACTGACCTCAGCATAGTTATGCCTCTAATTGGTGAATATTGTCATTGCAATGGCCTTGACCTTTTTACAAAATGATGTCAATGAAATACTAATATGTATTGAGGCAGTATGAAGGGAAATGCACAAATTACCAATTTGAAGT
>NC_045162.1:26121928-26149428 GCF_900700415.2 Clupea harengus | reverse complement strand
TCTCTCTCTCACACACTGTCTGTCTCTCTTGCGCTCTTGTTAATTTCAATTTGAATGTGCTTTACTGGCATGGTTGTGCAATGTACAACATTGCCAAAGCAGTCTACAAAACATACATTTGTATCAAAAATATATAATAATAATAATAATAATAAAGGAATCAAATAAAAGGATAAAATGAGTCTCTCTTTCGCGCACACACATACACATTCTGTGTCTCTCAGGGATATGATGACCACAAATGACTTGTATGGATTTTAAAAGAGGAACAGTAACATGGAAATTTTGCTTCAACCTTCAACCGGTAGGGTTCTGTTGTTGCAGATGTTAAGAAATGAAAACAAAATGACTATGAATACTTTGCTATTCGTTTTCATGTATGTTTGCTTTGTTTTTTTTTTGCAAATGTAGTACAGCAAGTCAAAGGGGTAGGCAATTAGGTAGGGGTGGGAGAGGGAGAAAGAGACACATAGGGTGAGAGAGAGAGAGAGCGTGTGCGTGTGTACGGTATATAGATGCAGGCTGTGGCCGTGTTTACATTATGTGAGTGCTTGGCTGTGTATTTATTTACATCCTTGAGGTTTAGGTCTCATGTGTTTAATGATTGGAATGTATAGTAAATCACTGCGACCTAGCAGGCAGCTCCCAAGAAGACCAAGAGACATGGCTGATGTCCTCATTCTGTGTCAAAACACCAGAGCATATTTACTTTTGTAACTTACATTTTTAAGTCAAGGTAATTGATTTCCCTTGAGCTGCTAGTACCTCAGTATCCCACCACACAAGTTAGTAGTATACTGAAGGGGAGGCCAATCGCCTGCCTCCATCATTTTTGTGGTAACACACATAAACACTTCCTCAAACTGTACCTCTGCGTCTCTCTGGTAACCGGTGTCATCAAACAAAAATACAGTGAACAAAATAGACTTGTCAAAACAAATACATTCAAAATGAAACTGTCCTCCTTCAGGACTGTTAATTGATCAATTCAATTATCTCTTGCCATTCGGGAGACTATTGAATCATTGTAGTCGGCCAGTTACTGTTTCACGGTGAATATGTTCCATGGGAATCAATCACTGCCACATCACCCTGTCTTATCTACCAAGGGGACGTTTGGAGCCCCCGTCTCGTAGTCCCCATTGCGGGGAACTTCCTGGGTCCCCTCCACCTGAAGAAGGGGTGCAGCTGCCAGTCTCGTCAGGCACATGTGATGTCTGCGAGGGGTCACCTCCAAACCTCCGTCACATAGGAAGTGTTAATCATCGCCGGGTCCAAACTTCTCTTCCTCATATGATACTTCCCTTTGTCCCATGAAAGCCAGATGGAGGTGAATCAATCCAGGGTCTATCTATAAATGTGCCGTGAATCACAACGCTGCGATTTTTAATGGGACCCAGGACGCAGGCTGTTCTCTTTTTTTTTATTTGTGACGGGAACATGTTCTGTAATGGGACACGTCATGACGCCACAGAGCTACGAGAAAACGTAGGTCTCTGCTACTGACTTATGACGGAAACATGTTCGGGTTGCAGTGCATTTGTTTATTTTTCATTTTTTGATGCACAAATCTTTGGAACTTTCGGATGGTTTCGCCTAACATCCTGCCTCACAACTCTTAATTCCTTATCATTGGCCTCACATCTTGTTTTTGAATTATATGACACTGTACACCCTCATCCTCCTGCAGTCTCTCCCCCTCTCCCTCTGTGTTTCAATTCCCCACCCGCAACAGAAAACACCCCCAGACCTGGCAGCCTGCCTCTGTATCCCGGCAACCAGCTTAAACAACAGGAAACAGACAAGGGGATTCCGTCAGTGAGGCAGCAGAAAAGCAGAAAGGAAAGCATTGAGTGGAGACAGGAAAACGAGAGAAAACGACGGGGTTGGGGGGGGGGGGGGTCGAGAGAAAGACCTCTCATTCAGGCAAGCACCCCCACCCCCGACCAACTTCTTGCCACCAGCGCCCCCCTGGCCTGGCCTCCCACCTCTACAGTAAGATATGCACATTGTGTATCGGACCACGGGGACCGGTTCTGCCATCCACCCCCACCCCCACCCCCAACCGGCAGAAAGGAGCCCAGTCAGTCCCAGAGTTGCACAAGAGAGCAGTACGTCCTTGGGCAGCTCAAAGCCAGGCTATTTTTATGGATTTTATGACATGTCATAAGAGAGAATGAGAGAGAGAGAGAGAGAGAGAGAGAGAGAGAGAGAGAGACCCACTAGGCACACGCTTTCAGTCAGAAGTGAACCGTTCATTGACTTGAAAAACAACACACGAGCGATGATAACCCAGAATGGCGCACGTGCGAATGGTGTAAAGCTGGGCTTTTTCACTCCACACAGTCTCACTTCTTCTGCCACGATGACATCCATTGTCCTCTCCTCCGAAATATGTGGAGGACTGTTAGCACTGCCTCGGTGTTGAGTGTGTACTCTGCAGTATGGTGACAGTACCTCACATAGATATGAAGAAGGATTAAGGCTTGCCTCAACTTGTCTTAACAAAGGCCTTGTTCAACAACCTTTCCCCTCTGGAGAGAGAGAGGTGTGACTCGCTGTGATTCATAACAAAAATGTTGGCGATGTGCAAGCGGTTGCCAGATATTTCTCCTTTTTTCCCCTTCCCGAGACTTGATCCGATCATCATTACATGAGTCCAGACGTTAAGTTGCGTGACGTACGACAGACTCCCTCACCTGTTGTGTGACTCCTGGAAACCTGTTCAAAAATAACCAGGGGGAAACCTGGCAGTTCCAGGACACAATGGCATGCCAAAGAAATATGAGAAGGTGAATACAGAGGAGAACTGGTGCCCAGTGCCTGTGTCTTTGCAACACCTCCCCTCAAAAACATTAAAGGACAAGAATTAAAGGACAAGAATGAAGGATGTGCTCATTAGAGGAGAGAGGAAGAAAATGCAACTGACCACAACCAAGTCTCCTTTGACAATGGCCTGGATTTTGGATTTCTCCTGACTTTTTACCAGGGCTCTCCCCCGCGCTCGACCGTGAAAAGGCATTTTAATGTACTTCAGACTAGAGAGCAGAGTAATAAAATACACGCTTGGCATATATGCCTTAAACCTAAATCATTATAATAGCCCTTGATGTGACAGTCATAGCCCGGGCAAGTGAAACCATCCACACACATAAGCCCGTATCATTACCAAATTTGCAACAATACTGAACTAATAAACATTTCTTGTGGAAAAGAAACTTGCAATAATATAATATCATCTGGTCTCAAACTGACATTTTTCTACCTTGGCCACTTTATAGTGGCTTCCCTCTTCCGGCTTTCTATAGGATCCTCTATATCTTGCATGAGAGCTGGGTCGTATGTCACTCAACCACAGTCTGTTAATGGGCCGCAGGTTTGAATCAAAGCCTCACGCGAACATGCTGACTTGGTTATCCAGAGTGCCGTAGCCTGGGCAGTGGACACACTTGGTCACGGATGATCATGGCAGAGTGAGGGGATGATACACTGCATTTCTCACCCACATTGAATCTGGTGATTCACTTGTGCCTCGGCACATTTGGTGAAATGGTTCGTTCTTTTGGCCTTGCAGTGGTGGTGGTACTGTGATTCGCTTCCATGCCCAAAGCACTAATCCTCTCCCCAGACGTGTTTCTGCTGCTTTGTTATGTATTGAGGATGAACAAGAATCCTATAAGTGTGATAGAGTATTTATTTACGTATGTGATTCTCCTTTGGAAATCTCTGGTTGGGGTATAATCACTTTCAGCTTCAACCACATTGTGTTCCCATCAAATGTGTCAGTGTTTCTTGATAATTCTGTCCAAAGAAAGGTGGTCTGTTCTGCTAAAACATCTTGAGTGTCTTGAGAGATTGAGTGTCATTTAGACTTTAGAAATGTATCTTTGCGGTTAAAATATAGTCAATCACCCAACAAGACTTTTTAGAGAGAGTGCATCTAACTGGGTCAGAAAAACTCCAGCACACAAATTTGGTCTTCATCTTTTCAAATCAGAGCTTTCAGCCACCATGCCTCGGCACATTTGGTGAAATGGTTAGTTCTTTTGGCCTTGCAGTGGTGGTGGTACGGTGATTCACTCCATTCTTGTTGGTTCGCTTCCATGCCAAAAGCATTTTAATGAAGATCTTTGGATTTTTGAGCAGCGTGTTCACAGAGAAACAACACGTTTATTAATACAGTAAATAAATAATGACACACAAACACTTCTCAGCTTTCAAGCTGTGACTGGCAGATCGTATCTTCACTGATACATTCTGTTATTATCGTTAGTTATGTTTTTACATGCTGTTTTCACTTCCTGTGATGTACCCTGAGATATATATATTAGATTGACTAGATTGACTTCACATGTTGTACAGTAATTCATCTTTATATCTAAGCAACCGCAGTACACCAGGGTTATAATTAATGCATAGGATGAATAAGCATGAAGCTCATAACCCCATGTTCTTAGTCAGTTCCTGGCTCACTCTGACAACACCACTGACATACTGCATGTGGAATCTGATAAGACCATCCACTCTGGATAAGGAATATTCGAGAGAGGAGGGTAGGGGAACAAAGGAGAAAAAAAAAAAACTGTTACTAAACATACTGTTGGGCCCAGACATGCCATAGATAGCCCTGCTTCAGTTCTCCATTGACGACGGAGGACAATGACTGGAGGAGTGTGCGTCTCTCTCTAAAATAGCCGCAGAAGAGAAGCAGAAGTGGAAGCCTCACACAGCTGGTGGAGTGTGAATGAGTGGGCGAATCCAGTCAGACCCCTTTCTGAACGATCCCACAACTACAGCTGTTTTCACCCATATGCTCCTCTCCTGCTGTTGTGTTTCTCCCTCTCTTGTTGTGTAAAGATCATGCATACAGAAGTGATACTGGGAGGGGGCTTTCCTATCAACAGATGTACAATATGTGTCGACATAAATCACATGACTGTCACACATGAACGCAGCGTGAGAAGCTTATCATTTGGTAATTGCAGCCTAGCGTCTTCTAATGCTGTCCAAGGTGACATTTGCTACTTACTTACTTTAGTTAATCTGTGTTTATTGACGAGTGTGGAAGTGTCTGATACACCATTGAAAAGGCCTTCTGTGTTCAGAACAGGCTGAGATTTAGACATTTATTTTGTCCCAGTGACACGTATAACTAGCATTTATTTGTGAATGTTCCTTTTCTGAAAGACAGTTATTGGAACCCCTGTGGGGAGGACTCCAGATCCAGAGCCATAGCCAGCTTCATCTGTCACATCATTTTACTCTATTTTCCAGTGCTAACATTCCTCACGTCTAAACAAACAAATCACAACACAGAACTCCTGTCAGCTTCCAGTAGACTTTGCTGAGGCTGTTTTGCTGTTAATGCACTGCGATAAAATAGAGTGTGGAGCAGTTAACCCCGAGTTGGAACTCACAACGTCCAGTCTTCAAATTTACATACACAACATCAGTCACATTTGTCCAGATGTCCATATGTCCAGAAGTCCACCAAGGACTGCATTTTGCTGATGAGTCTTCCACTGGTAGCCCTCCAGCAAAGACACATTCCTCCCATTTGACCCTGAGCACGAAATGAAATAAACATACAAATACACTTTTTTCTTTTTTTAAATGCAAATTTAAAAAAGCAAGCGCTGTGTTTACAAGAACGAAAGCGGTAATCATTTTGTGAAAGTGTACGAGCATGGAGCAGGGGAGTCATAAATCTTCGGCGTGAGACGACAAGATGCTCAGTGGCACTAATGCTCTCCCCAGACGTGTTTCTGCTGCTTTGTTATGTATTTGTGCTTGTGTGTGTGTGTGTGTGTGTGTGTGTGTGTGTGTGTGTGTGTGTGCGTGTGTGCGTGCGTGTGTGTGTGTGTGTATGTCGTCCCATTGCAGCAGATTTAGAGAAACCATGAATTAAATCTGACAAGGAAATGTATCATGAAATAACTGAAAGAAGTTGAATCTGGAGTTAACTCTGAGACAACTGGTATCCTGCATCCAACTTGCGTCAGGTCTACTTCTCGGGTAGCGGATACGACAAGAAGCCTAAATAACAGTTAGTATGCGAATTCCTTCGAAATGAAAAAGAAAACAAATCGTTTGATTTTGATTGTAAAATAGTGACCAAGTAATGCAAAAATGTGCAGAATTAGGATGAACAAGAATCCTATAAGTGTGATAGAGTATTTACGTATGTGATTCTTCTTTGGAAATCTCTGGTTGGGGTATAATCACTTGCAGCTTCAACTACATTGAGTTCCCATCAAATGTGTCAGTGTTTCTTGATAATTCTGTCCAAAGAAAGGTGGTCTGTTCTGCTAAAACATCACTTGAGATTGAGGGCCTCATTTACTAACATTGCGACTGCAGCGCAATCAGCGCCTTTGCAAAACCGCATATAGCGCACGGTATTTTGCATCCTATTTATCAAACAAGAACGTCGTCGCGTCATCTGCGCCTAACATCGCCCATTGGTGTAATTTAGACTTTAGAAATGTATCTTTGCGGTTAAAATATAGTCAATCACCCAACAAGACTTTTTAGAGAGAGTGCATCGAACTGGGTCAGAAAAACTCCGGCACACAAATTTGGTCTTCATCTTTTCAAATCAGAGCTTTCATCTACCATGCGGTGGAGGTGTTTTCTTCCTTTTTTTTTTTCCAGTGATCAGTATCAGATGACTTGCAAATATTAACTGTGGCTTTTGCAACTTTAGGATCCTGATTACAAGGCTGCCAGGCGCATGTTGACTCCAAAAAGCTACTGTAGGCAAAGAAAACAGTGCTTTGTGTTCCGTACCCTCCCCGAGAGTGCTTACGCTGCTCCCCTCCAATGGCTTGTTCACGTCTGTTCATGATTATGCGTGATGATCTTCTCTGCTTAACTTGCCAGCTACTTTTCAGGTTCAGAGCAAACCCTGAGCTTAACTTCTCCCATTCGGAATGAATTAGTCTGCATATTATTCAAACTGTCACTAATGACATACCCAAGGGACCAGTGCAGATAGCAATATTTCTGTAATGCTAGTCAGCAGCTCTCTCGGACTGGATCGGCCTCGGCCTCTTTGCCCACTGCTTTTTAAAGGGATACTTTTTATGAAATGGTGGAAAGTGGAGATTGGACTCTTCACACACTTTTTCCAACTATGGCTTGTTGCTTTGAGGAATGCCTGTCTAAACCATATTTCCCCACACGACTGGGGAAAACAAATTTCAGAGGGAAATTGAATATCTTCTAAACAACATGGTCTGGTTTTTTAGAGAAAGCAGAAAGACAGACAGAGAGAGAGAAAGAGAGAGACAGTCAGAAAGGATTAATCTTACTTTCCATATAAATACGCAATCATGTGGCATTTGTGTTGTTAGGCTAATATAAAATAAAAACCGTTCAAGTCTGTTGGAAGTAAGACAGAATGAGGCATAGGAGAGCCTTGAGCATTTTCAACTCTCCGTCCGTTCTGGGATGGAATCCCTTGTGGACAAGCTCTTGCGCTGAGAGATTCCGTATGCGACTCGGCAAGCTGGCAGGGAGGAATACGTCAATCTTCTAAGAGGGCGGTGCGCCGGGCAGGAGGTGTTTCCCAGCTTTAAAAACGCCGGAGACTGCCTCTGTCAAACGCTGCGTCATATAGACAGGGAGTCACTGGAAATCTCAATTAGAAAAGCAGAGACAGCAAAACGCTCTCTATGATCTATTCCCCGTCTGTGAGACGTTGCTATTCTGCTTTGGATATTATAAGAGACCGGACCTGAGCTAGTCTTTGAATTGTATGATTTTCACAATCCTGGCGCGCTGTCACCTGGATGCAACTGATAGAATCGAGTCCGTCATACTAGGCTACATCACTGTGCAGACTAATATTTTACAATCAAAGAGTTCGTTTTTTTCCACGAAACGATTTGTTTTCTTTTTCATAGCTCGATTGTCAAATGCAATTCATTTCGAAGGAATTCGCATACTAACTGTTATTTAGGCTTCTTGTCGTATCCGCTACCCGAGAAGTAGACCTGACGCAAGTTGGATGCAGGATACCAGTTGTCTCAGAGTTAACTCCAGATTCAACTTTGGACCACGTTTCCCGCCAGCTTGGGGAAAAGAAAACGGATTGAATTTTCCCTCCGCTGTCACCACCATTATGAAGTCTGCTGAAGAAGGTCAGAGCTTCTCTATTTATCTTACTTTTAACCAGCGCAGCCTGCATACAGTCGCGAGAAGCTGAAGTTGTGCTCGTTTAAGGGCATTCACACAAAGCTGTAGCTAGGGTATGCTGTAACTTCGTTTAACAGGCTATTGAAGCTGAGCAAATGTGGTAACTTGAGCAAGTGTGGTGTAAGTAGCCTAATGGTCACAAATGGATGGGTCCTCTCAGGTAGATACCATAGGTGTCCTTTTACGGTTAAGTCTTGAACGTGAACTCTCAGTGTATGTTCATGCTTAGGCACTGTAACAGTAGCACTAACATTTTTGTCTACCTGGCCATCTGTCAGACCTGAATGTTTTTTGTTTCAATATATTAAAACTGTACATTTACTGATTTGGCAACAGTTTACCACGCACCCATTTTAAGCTGCTGTTGCTTCTTTCGATAAATCAAATCATCGGAGGTGGTAATTCAACTTTGCTGTAGGCACAGGGCTGTACGTGCAGAGTGTGACACTTTAATAGCGTGCGCTCATCAAAACGTGACCACGACAGCACATTAACAAACGTGCATATATCCTGACACTCAATCCGGGAGGCCTACAGCTTCAGTGCTGATGTCATGGACTTTATGTGGATTCGAGATTTCTTTCTGTCTTTGAGGTTTTTCAGCCAGCGGTCAGGGACTATTATTATTCATCGCAGCCTCTGACTTGTAAGCCTCATAATTGATTGCAGACACATGGGTGTTGGGGTTGGTGGTGTAGTGGTGGTGGCAGCGCGGCGAGGGTGGTGATGGTGTGTGCAGGGGATGGGGGGTGGGGTTCGGTTGGCTGGGGAGAGATGCTTCACCACTTGGATAACTTCACTCTGCTGACGAGTGCAGTTATCCATACCCCTACCCTACTCCCCCAAATCTCTCCCCCTACTCCTCAACCCACACCCCCTTTCTCTCCTCCGCCTCCTTCTCAACCCCTAACTCTGCGGCAGCTCAGCCAGACACTCACAATTAACTCAGCTCCCAAACCCCCAAGCTAGGCTACCATCCGCATCCAGACACCCTACCCTACCCTCCTACTCCAGCCTACTACACCCGCCCAGAGGTTCTCTCACTCGCGGTCGTGGACCAGTCCCCACAGACCTACCCGAAATAAAAAAAAACAGGAAAAGAGAGGAGAGGAGTGGAGGCAGGAGAAAACAGTGGTAAACATGTTTGTTAATGCCACTGTGTGCAGGGCCAAACTGGCCTCTCTCCCAGAGGGGAGGGAAAGAAACCAGGATTAGATCCAGCGCTGTAGCATCTCCTCTTGACGTGTTGTGGTTGTTTTAAAAATGAGGAGTGTGTTACATAGCGGAGGAGTGAGACGGATAGACCAGAGATGGGGCAATGTGCTGAACTCTTCCTCAGGTGTATCTCACTTGTGTGTGTGTGTGTGTGTGTGTGTTTTTTTTGTGCCTGATTGCGTTTTTTTAAGTGATGCAATCACTTATGGTTCATTTTGCACATTCTCCCCTTCCTTCAGCAGTGCTGAAAATGCAAAAGTCGTAGATCTGCAAGAAAGATAGAGAGCGATAAAGTGAAACCTCCAGGGGCATGTGTCTGTGTGTTTGTGTTTGAGTGTGTGTGTTGGTCTGTGTGTTTGTGTGTGTGTGTGTGTGTGTGTGTGTACGTGCTGTGAAATATGTGTCAGTGTGGGTGTCTGATGTAAAGAAAAAAAAGCTCCCCCGTAACCCAAAAAATAGAAGACAAAAAGAGAGGGGGGAACGTGGTGATGAGTGATGAGTAGATGAAACAGGAGGAGGCAGCCCGTTTGGTTCATGTCACAAGAGTGAGAGAGGAGATAAGCACACCCCTGCTGTGGCTTTTACACAGAAAAGAAAGAGAGAGAGAGAAAGAGAGACAGAGAGAAAGAGAGAAAGACAGAGCAAGAACGACAAAAGGAGAACAGGATGCCCTGCCTCAGTTCACTCTGCAGGTAGAGACGCAGAAGAGGAGAGGAGAGGAGAGGCGAGGAGAAGAGAAAAGAGGAGAGACGATTAGAGTACGCGCTGACGAGACGTGACCTCTAAGGTCGCACAAAACCGCCATATCTGCACCAGCGGCAGAACCTGAGGCGCAAAAAATGAGCTCCGAGAGAGAAGAGCCTGAATTTGATTTCGACTGTCTGTTTGAGTTCAACCAAGGAGGGCCTCCCCACAGGCAGAGAGGTGTGTGGTTAGTACTGTGCTACGCGCACTGGATTGCTCCGATTGTTTGCTTTGAGTCCTTGTAGAAGTCACTCTGCTAATGTAATTGCGCAGACCTAATAGGGCTGGGTGCATGCGATGTAAATGCGTTGAATGTGACATTTATATTTTGTTAACAAGAGGCTATGGAATTATTTTAATTAAAAGATTGAATCTACAGTCTGTTTTTTTGGCAGCTCTATGTAATGTGGTTTTAGCGTCATATTTCATAAATGACAGCATAGTCTGTGTGTTCAGTGTAGCACGCAGATTGCTACACAGCTTGCAAATTGTTGTGGAGAAGAAAGCGTTGTTAGGAGAGAGAAAAAAAAAGGAGATGCAAGTTGATATGGAGCACAGTAATTCTCTGTGTCTGTCTACGACTTTTTGTATGAATGCTTTTTGGATTGGTGCCCCATCGTAATTGAAACCGAGAGTGAATTGTTGCAAGAATCCAACCAGAGTACAGAGTCAGTACAGCACAACACTTCAGCTGCGGCTTGTTTCTGGAAATAGTCTGTCACAAACTAATTTTAGACAAGTCTGCCCACGCATTCTGTGGTGCGTGACAGGTTCATGGTGTCCTGTTTGCGTAGCTTTGTGGTTAGCAAATATAGGACGCTAGGTATAGGGGGTGGGGGTGGGGTGGGTGAGGGCGTGGCGGAGGGGGGGGGGGGGGTGGGTGAGGGGGGCACAGAAGTGCTGTGCTCCAAATCGCCATTTCCCTTTGAACTTAATTTAACAACAACCAAGAAAGAAATAACTAAAGATCAGAAGGACACCACGCAGTGCAGATGTGCACTACGCAGACAGTCACATGAGTGTAGATGAGAAAATATGTTTGTGTGAATTTGTATGTGTGCTAATGTACAAATGTGTATATAAATGTGACTGCATGTGTGTGTGTGTGTGTGTGTGTGTGTGTGTGTGTGTGTGCGTGTGTGCGTGTGCGTGTGTGTGTGTGTGTGTGTGTGTGTGTGAGAGAGAGAGACAGAGAGTCTCCATACACACATGAGGGTGTGTTATGCTTTAGCCTGAGCAGATGTAAACTCTCTGATTCAATCAGCCCGGTACCTCACAGGC
Organism: Clupea harengus; assembly: GCF_900700415.2. Taxonomy (NCBI): domain Eukaryota; kingdom Metazoa; phylum Chordata; class Actinopteri; order Clupeiformes; family Clupeidae; genus Clupea; species Clupea harengus. The sequence continues at coordinate 26,137,989 of NC_045162.1, read as the reverse complement.
ATGCGAAGTGCTGTCAGCTGTGTGCATGGGAGAGCCCTAATGCACTCACTGAGCGGAGCTATCAATCAAGCTCCATATCCGTCACAGCCACACACACACACACACACACACACACACCGAGGCAGCAGCAGAGACCTCCTCACCACACTCCACCTCACACCTCAGTCTCTCCAAATCTGAAGTTTACATGACAGGGCAATAGCGTGTGGTGTGTTTCTGTATTTAAGGATGGCTTGGGTTTGGAGTTCATTTATTTCATGAATGCCTGTTTTGATAAGTATGCAATGTGGTGTTGCGTCACAATTCTGTGTTGTGGCCTGATTTGTTAAATAGATGACTACCCTGTGGTTTCATAGACACGTGTGGTGACGTTTCCCCCCCTTTGTGCTGTGTTTGTGTGTTTTTTCGGCTTCGTAGATGCCTTCAACTACACTCCGAACGTCAGCCTGTCCCTTCCGCTCGGCATGGGCAACCCCTACCTGGCCAACCAGTACCACAGCATGCAGACGAGCCCCGTCATCTCCGTCACGTCGTGCCAGCAGAACAGCTACTCCATGCACGAGGACACGGTGGCCGCGGGCTACTACCTGCTCCCCAACGGCGCCCCGCCGCTCGAGAGCCCGCGCATCGAGATCACCGCCTACGGCCAGTTCGCCGAAGACGAGGTGGAGGAGAGCGGCAGCGCCGATCCCGTGGCGGCCAAGCAGCGGAACATGGTCAACTCCGTGGTGACGCTGACGTTGCCCAATGCCGACGGGTACCGCGACCCGAGCTGCCTGAGCCCGGCCAGCAGCCTGTCGTCGCGCAGCTGCAACTCGGACGCGTCGTCCTACGAGTACTACAACTACGACGTGTCGCCGCAGAACTCGCCCTGGCAGTCGCCCTGCGTCTCGCCCAAGGGCTCGTCCTCGCTGCTCTCGTGCCCGAACGTTGTCGCCTTGGCCACGGGCATTGTCGGCTCCTCTTCCTCACCCTCACGCCTTTCCCCCTCCAACTCCCCCAATACAGGCGTTGCCAACGACGACGGCTGGGGCAATGGCAACGGAAATGGCAACGGAAACAGAAATGGGGCGCCACGCAGTGGTGGAGGAAGCGGCAGCTCCCGACCCAACTCACCCTCATGCGGCGCCACGGCGGGCAAGAGGAAGTACAGCTTCAACGGCGCCCCCTACAGGCAGCCCTCATACTCGCCTAACCAGTCGCCCGTGCCCTCCCCTCAGGGCTCCCCGCGGCTCAGCGTCAACGAGGAAACCTGGCTGGCAAACACCAACCAGTACACCAACTCTGCCATCGTGGCAGCCATCAACGCCCTGACCACTGACGGTGTGGCCGACCTGGGTGAGGGCATCCCCATCAAGTCACGGAAGACCACAGTGGAGCACGGCCCAGGCATGAGCCTGAAGCTGGAGCCCAGGGAGGACGAGCTGGGGCCGGGGGGCGGAGGAGACATCTGCCAGGACGACTACACCAGCACCACCACTCGCCTGCCTTTCAAGAAGGAGAGCTACTGCACAGGGTTCCTGGATGTGCCCCAACACCCCTACTCATGGTCCAAGCCCAAGCCATACCTCAGGTACAGTATGCTAGAACACACACACACACACACACACACACACACACACACACACACAGACACACACACACACACACACACAATCACACACGTTTTATCATCAACACATTACACACAGATACACATATGCATGGTATACACTCACACACATATACTGTCAGTGTCTTTGCTCTTGGTACATGCACATACTATGTCTGCCCTACAACCCTTAATCTAATAAAAGTACCCTTGATTAGCTAAGCCAACTGTGTCCAGGTTATCACAAATAGTCTTCCTGCTTTGATTTGATCAACACACCTGAGTGAATCAATTAGGTGCCGTGATGAGAGTTAAATCAAGGTCCATAGAGCAGCACGACATGAAAACCAGGGAGCACGGGGGTCCCTCAGGACCAGCTCCAAGAAACATTGTGTTCGAGGCACACACACACACGTACTACAACAGGCAGTACAGTACCCCTCGGGATGGGCCTTGTTTAAAGGAGTGAAACACGAGCTTGATTTTCTCTTCCTTTGATTATAATGCACTTCACGGTACCAAACAGTACGAAAAAAAGGCTTTGTTGAATTGCAGGAAATCATATTCTTTGAAGCCTATTAACTGGGGCCATAGGGTAGATTGTAACGTATGAAAGTTGCTGTAAATTGTCAGTTGATTTATGGAAGGGCATGTACAAGTCAAGGCCGAGGTCTCACAAAGAAAAGGCAAGTTAAAACAATCTGTCCAAGTGCATCATTGCATCCTATGTTATCATTTGCATTTCCCAAAATTAGACTCGTTTATTTGGCACGAATATAAATTTGTTTTTATCTTCAAAGACCGCAGTGGCAGCCGTCGGAGTCGGCCAAAGCGGTTCCAACGCGGCTTTTCTCTGAAGATCAAAAACATTTCATAAATCATATTTTACAGGGTGGAGTAGCGGAGTTTGTGCCCTGGTTGCCATAGCAATCCATACACAAACACACATACCTCGACACACACACATACACACACACACACTTACTCCCAAATATTGCCCCCTATCCCATACACTCCCTCCTTTTTTTTCTCAAGCATGACAAACCTTTTCTATCCTGCTGCCACCCGATCTGTGTGTTTTCTCTTTCCTCCGCTGCCGAGCTTTCCTGTCGGAAATCAAGTGTTTGATTAAGATAGTGAGCGAGCAGGAAATGATGGTGACAGGCCCTGGACCCAGGGTCTGATGGGACTGTCTGACGGGTCGCCCACCATGCTGCTCCCCTCTCCTGACCCCCCCCCCCCCCCCCCCCCCCCCCCCCCCCCGCCCCGGCCAAGTGATGTCACCCCCTGCATGGCTCCGATAAAGGAGCACCCTACAGGGGAAGCCGGTTCGTTTTAGGTCAACAAACACACTGCGAGGCGTCCAAGAGGATGCCTGAGATTGCTTTCATGCGAGCGCTTAGGTCACAGGTTTTATGTTTTACAGGCATCCGGTGAGGGTGAAATATTGTCTTGCGAGTGTTTTGTTTTGGTTAGATATGCTCACACGCTCTCGATGTGGGAAATCCATTCCTTCTCCATTCTCCCTCCTTTTTTTTGATGGGACATCAGCTGTTGTGGATAATATTACGCTGGGTTTTTGCTGACCTTTCACCCCGGGATTTAGTCAGCAGGGGTAGTGGGGGACGATCTAGGTGTGGCCCCCAATAAAATATGAAACCCCAATTTGCATAGTAATTATCTTTTTGTTACATTCTTCTATTCCTTTCCCCAAATATGAATCTGCCCTCTACGTTCACAGGCTTGTCATTCTTGCATTGACATTGGTTTGTTTGTTATTTTCAATACATCTTACTGTTGTAGATTCACTTATTGAAATTATGTAACATGATTATTTTACCTTTCAATTCACTATATCTTATTACTGAAAGCTATCTATTGCCAGAGAGCGTCGTTTATACAAGTAGGATACATTTCTATTGGATTAATTTAGGAAAGACTCAGCTATTAGTGCCCATGCTTTAGGAATGAAGTATCTCAGAGTGCGACTGTGATTGATTCGATTACAGCTAATCATGAAATGGAATGGTTCAAGTCTTCCCAGAAGGGAAAAAAAAATCTGTTTTGTGTAATTTAATCATTCTTTGTGTGTGTATGTGTGTGTGTGTGTGTGTGTGTGTGTGTGTGTGTGTGTGTGTGTGTGTGTGTGTGTGTGTGTGTGTCTGTGTCCCCTTGAGTTAATACTTGAATGGCATTTTCCTTCTCTGTATGTAAGTGTGTGTGTGAGTGTGTGTGTTACTTATTGTATACTGTCTCCACTCCAACATGTGTTACTCTATGTCTGTGTGTGTGTGTGTCTCTCTCTCTGTGTTGGATATGTGTTTTTAGTGTGTGGTCTTATTCTGATCTCTCTCCTCTCCTCTCCTCTCCTCTCCTCTCCTCTCCTCTCCTCTCCTCTTCTCTCCTCTCCTCTCCTCTCCTCTCCTCTCCTTTCTTCTCTTCTCCTCTCCCCTCCTCTCCTTTCTTCTCCTCTCCTCTCCTCTCCTCTCCTCTCCTCTCGTCTGCAGTCCCTCTCTGCCCGCTCTGGACTGGCAGCTGCCCTCCTGCTCGGGGCCCTACAGCCTGCAGATCGAGGTGCAGCCCAAGTCCCACCACCGCGCCCACTACGAGACCGAGGGCAGCCGCGGGGCCGTCAAGGCCATGTCAGGGGGACACCCCGTAGTACAGGTACAGAACCCCGCAGCCAACCCCATCAACCCCTCTACCCTCTACACTATCACTCTAACTCTTTTAGCGGTACCGATCTCGAAGTGTTTCCACACCAACTTTTCATCTAACCTCAAATTCACATCACCAGCATTCCAGTGGCGTTTATAATGAGTACATTGGAGCTGATTTGTGTCCTTGCAAGAGCACACAACCAGGGGGGAGAAATAGAATACCAGTACTGCGGAGCACTGGGCTTAGTACAAACAGTAGTTGCAGTGTAGAGGCATTTGCCAAGACCCGCGCTATGTGTTGTCAATGCCAGGTACCATTTTATGAGGTTTTTGAGGAATTGCTCACTAAATTACGCTTTGATTGATGAGGTTGCTTAATGTTTTGAAATGAAAACGTGCCTTTTTATTTAGATGATGTGAAGACAGAGCAGTAGCCACACTTCATCTTACAACGTAACGTTCTGCTTTAGCTCAAGGAGAAGAAAAATAAGGCAAAGAAAAATCTTTACAGACGCTCCCTCACGAAAAAAGAGTAATGTAACCATGCAGTGGCAGTTTTTTTTTTTTTTTGCTGATTGACCAATTGAACTCTATTGCGACAGGTGGGCGTAAGTGAGTGTGTGTGTGTGTGTGTGAGTGTGTGTGTGTGTGTGTGTGTGTGTGTGTGTGTGTGTGTGTGTGTGTGTGTGTGTGTGTGTGTGTGTGTGTGTGTGTGTGTGTGTGTGTGTGTGTGTGTGTGTGTGTGTGTGTGTGTGTGTGTGTGTGTGTGTGTGTGTTATTAATGGCCCGTGAAGTTGGGAGTTGATCTGCTGCAGCACAAGGTCACTGCGGACTGCAGTTGCGCATATTGACACAATTAGCATGGAACGAGACCATCACCTGGCAGTATTGTGCTTGGCAGCGGTCTAAAAGCTGGCGTCACTCTCGCCACTGTGGCTCGAGACAGAGCTCCTTTTCTCCCTCCCTGTAGGGGGAAGGCTGTCATGCTTGTTTGTACATCTTGGTTTGCTCAAGGTGGAAAGCATGTTAAGTGTGTGTCTCTGTATGTGTGTGTTCCCGTGTGTGTGTGTGTGTGCATACATGTATTTGTAAGCTCATATGTGTGTGGGAGTGTGTGTGTGGGTGGTGGGGGGGTTGGGTGGGAGGTGTGTGTATGTGCAAGTCTGTATGCATGTCTAAGTTCATATGTCAGTGTCAATTTTTTTCACAAAATGCACTGGTCCATGTGCACATTTCCATGGCGATGCAGATCCCCCTCCCCCTCCCCCTCACCCCGTCACCAAGGTAGTGGCGGCCGCCTGATCAGAGCAGCTGGACTTTCTGGGTATATGTTTTTAATGGTGTCTCAGCCAGCCGACCCCACCGTTCTCACCACAGCTGTTCTCCAACAAGCCTCTCCAAACACACTCCGTCAACTTTCAGGTGGTACTTATAAACCGTTCCCCCCCCTCCTCCACACACACACACACACACACACACACACACACACTCAGCACACACACACACAAACACACACCCACTCCCACACCCACACACAAAGAAATGAGTGATCACCTCAGGTAAAGTGCCATGTATCAACACTGAAGTCTAATTTGTTAACACAGCACCCACCCCCGCCTGGCCCCCCGCTCCACCGCCCACCCCCGCAGTGAGAGACGTTTGCCAGGCTGCGTCTGCGGCAGCTCGGGGCCGGTGGACTTGGACGTGCTGGAGGTCCCACCACCTCATCACTCAGAATGCCTGGGGCCTGGGGTGTTGAGAGTGCCTGGCTGCCTCTCTCTGTGGCTTGTCCCCATATTCGATCACTATCACTGGCTCCGTCTTGTGAGGAAGAGTGCTGGATCAGGTTGGATGCATACGGGGAGGGGGTGGATTTTTCCTCATTTATGCACACACACACAAACACAAAGAAACACTCAAGAAAGGATCTATTTTAGTTTGCTGAACTGAACTGCATCACACCCACCTCCGTTTATGACTGTGTGGTTATTCATTCAGCCCGAGATGGCAATATTGCGGTTATTCAGAGAGGAGGGAGTCGTAAACACGGCTTTACTGACGCACGTCTGTTGTCCCACTTACATTGCACACATTTCTCAACTTTTACTCTGACTTAGTCTGGTTTAATACCCCGACGATTACACTTTGGGTGAAATATCTCGGGGCTTTCGTAAGACTGAAGGCTCGCTGAAATCGAGCCAAGTGGTGAAGTTTTTGTGGGCAGACAGCAGTAGCTAGCAACTGTTGCTCTCGGTTTGGGTTATACAATCACAGCTTCTGATACAGAGCAGACAGAGAGAGAGAGAGAGAGAGAGAGAGAGAGAGAGAGAGAGAGAGAGAAACAATGAGTAAGACAAAGAAATAAGGACACCAGACCGTCTAGTGTAAGAGAACTATAGGGCGAAAGGCAGAAAGCAAAGACTCACAGATTACTTGAAGGTCCTATCACGTCTCACATGCAGTGAGATTTCTCAGCTCTTTTAGCTGAAGACATCTTGGCCCTAAGCCTTTAATTTTCATTATTTTTCTTACTCCTTTTCTTTCTCTCTTAAAAGCGCCTCAACCCTCCCAAATGCCACTGTGTCTACAGCTGTAGCTAGAGGGGGGAGGGGAGGGGGAGGGGGAGGGGGGTGGGTTCCAGTGAGGTGTCAGTGCTCAGGGGTAATGAGAACCAGCCGTGGGGTGGGCGCAGTCATGGGGAAGAATGGGCTGGTGGGTGATACGGGAGGAGAAGAGAGAGCCAGAGAGGGCACCACAGTCAGTGGGCAGACAGGGAGACGGGGGGAGAGAGATGGAGGCAGCTGGGGCCCAACGTGGCCTCTATTCCTCCTCCCCCCTCCCCCCACCCCCAGAGACTTTCTGCTTCCTGCTGATGAAGGGCTCAGGGGCCCCAGTGGTGGTGGTGGTGGTGGTGGTGGTGGCGCCAGCGGGGGGGAACTCGCAAGCGCGCCCGATGCCCGTTCGCTGGCTCCAGGGGGACTCACCGCTTCACTGCTGATGTCATTTCTATTGAGGTGCTCATCCTCCAGAAGCACTCCCCTTTGACAACCCAAACAGCCTCCTGACTCTTCCCCTCCTCCTCCTCCCCCTCCTCCTTCTCCTCCTCCTCCTGCTCCTCCTCCACCACCTCTGCCACGTCTCAGAATGCTCCAAAACACCGGACCCCTTCTGTTTCCTTTCATGGTTGGACAGACACTCGCTTGTGACACACGTCTTCCCATTCTGCGTGGTGGTGGCAAAACAACAACAAAAACAACTGAACTGTCACGAACACTCATCACCCTTCATAACACCGACTGGCAACGCGCCAGGACTTCATCGCTCGAGTTTAGCGATAAGCAGCTGCCGCTTAATTGTTCGGTTGTTATTGTTTTCTTGCTCGAGGAGCGAGCTCCGATGAAAAGGGGTGCTCCCTCCCCGCTCCTTGGCTTCTGGGATGGCACTGACGGCGCATTAGTTATCACTCGAGTTCAGAGGTTCGCCCCGACGCGGTAATGAGCAGAGGTGTTTTTCTAACCCCACGCGCCCCGGCTGACGGCAAATGCACAGGCTCCCCTTTGTTTAGGAAACTTCCCCCTCTGTGGGGCTGACATCACCACGAGAGGCTCCTCCACCACATGGCTCCTTCTGGCAGGATGGAGACGCTGTCAGACAGAGAGAGAGACAGAGAGACAGAGAGAGAGAGAGATGGAGAGAGAGAAAGAGAGAGAGAGAGAGAGATGGAGGGTTAGTCCTGGAAAGTCAAAAGAAGCATCCAGAATGTGGATGACCACCACTCTGTGGACACTTTTTTGCAAACCGACGCCATTCCCCCTCTCCCGCTAGTTTGTTTTCTGGATCTTTCCTACACTCTCTCCCCGTCTAAACGTCCATGAAACCCCTTACGCTCTGGAGCCTACTTGCCCTTCTGTGGTGGTGACGCCATGCCGCCCCGACCCCTTCTTGCCACTTTTCCAATTTACCGGCCACGGCTCCTGTTGACCGCACTCGAATTACAGGGGTAACCCACCCCCCCTCACCGCCCCCCCCCTCGCTGGTCTATGGAACCGCTTCCCCCCCTGCACCACAGTTATGAGCAGCATCTAAATGCTGGTTTTCAGATGCATGCCTAGGGAGCGCCATGGTCCACTATACCTTCCATCAGAATCACCATGTCAAGATTGATGGGTTTTCCAAAGAAATTGATATTAACTGGAAAGACCTTAAATAGAAACAAGTAGAATTATGTTATTTTTTTCTTTCTTCCTTCCTTTCTTTCCTTCTTTCTTCTTTCTTTCTCCCTATCCTCCTGTTTTTCTTTCTGTCTTTCTTTCCATCCAGTTCAGTAAACACAAGGATATGATTAGAGCAGATGAGCATTGATGAACACCTTGGGACAATAATCAACAGTTACAAGCAATGGCAACTAGCTTCAGTGAAAACAACACTTGTTAAAGTATGAAATCCATTAAGGCATAAATTGCATTGGAGTGTATTAACCAGTCCTTGGGGGGGTTCGTCTGTGACAAGCTCCTTGTATTAGCTTAGGAAAATAAAAACCATTGCACAGGCAATGGCAGTTTATCCAGGACGCTGTCCAGTGCTATATGAGGTTGGGCACTGGAAGCGCTGTGGAAAGGTCTTGACTCAAGGCGCCTTGTTTATCTGGGAAGAAGTGCCTGTGCGTCATGTGTGTGTGTCGACCTTACCAAGTCCTCTCACCACCCTGGGTCTCTCCCGCCTCGGAGCCTAAGCAAGTCAAACTGCTTTTCAGGCTGTAGGAGCTGTGCTGGTCAAAAAGTAGGTAGGTCTCCACATACTCTCCACTGAAGAAATCCATTGGGGAAGATATTAGCTCCATTCGAAAGGCCAGAGTGGAGTGGAAGCATTCAGGAGCAGTTGTGCAAATAGCCAGTGGAAATGGCTAGATAGAACTGGGGCTCTGACGTTTACGATACAGGAAGTAAATGAACAACTATGTCCAAATAAAAAAAAAGATGAATTGTTGGACTAAGCTGTATCTCCTGATACCCCTATACTTTTACACCCAGAGTAATATGTTAGAACATATTGGTCGTGTCTTAACCAGCAAATATGAAGGACATCTCTTGGGGTACACATGTTGTTTGTTTCCAGAGGGATTCCATCCCTCCACGCAATCCCCACACTGTTTTGGGTACCATCTAGACCCCTCAATAATGTGGTCCTCTCTTTAAGGGGCTTCCCTTACTCACGACCTTGGTATCGTGAAACCACTAATTGCAGCCAAAAAAGCAACTTGAGACGTGGTACAAAATGACTGCATTTTCACTGGTTTGAGGTGATGACCACAGATTTATGAGGTAAGACATTGGTGGCTCGCGTTTATATCAGGGGGTAGAGAGAAATCCTGGGTACCGCATGGACAGCCTACTTTTTTTTTCTCTCCCCTCTTTTTTTCAGAGGATTTTTGATTTTTTTGGTCTGTAGCTTTTGGCAAATTATTTTGGTTGCGATCTGTTCCCTTTAAATCTAGCAATTTATACGCAGCTTCGACTTCTTTGGTCTAGACTTTGGCAGTCGCCTGAGGCTGGGCCCTCTGTGTGACATAACATTCGGTTTCAGTTAGACTTTAATTCACAACAAAGGACTAGGGCCACTTTGCCGCTCGCTAAAAGTGTGCCTTTCATAATGTCTCGAGCCAAATATAATAGTGTCACACACACACACACACACACAAAAATGGGGTTATGGCTGTGTGTACACCAAACTCCAAGGGAAAAAAGCGGCAGGATAATCAAATAGGTCTGGAGAGAGGGATGGCGTGGATGAGTGTAGATTTAATTTGGTACAGCGAAGCCTTGCTGTGCGACTGTCAGCACTTGGGAGCGAACGTGATAATCGGCTGAGCCCTCACCCTCCCCACTCCTACTCCCCATCCTACCCAGTGACACCCACCCACCCATGCCTCTTGCCTCCCCCTCCACCCCCCCCTCTGCGCCACGTGGAGCTCAAGTCATGACATTCCTCCACACTAAAAAGACAGAGGGAGAAAAAGACAGGGAGATAGAGAGAGAGAGAGAGAGAGAGGGAGAGAGAGAGACGGTGGCCTCATGAGGACTTGCGCGTTAATCACAGGCAGCCTTGAAACAGTTGAAACCGTGGAGCTCGTTGGATGCTCATTCTCTGGCATCATCTGGTGAATGGCGCATCTTAAAACCAATGCACCTGGGAAGCGTACCTCCAGATGCACAGGCCTGCATTCTCTCCGCAGGTCAGCATGTGGGATGCATCCCAATCGTAAACCAGCAACGCAGACTGAGATTACCACCCAATCATAAAAGGAGCACAATAAGGATGTCACTTTAAAATATTTTGTCTCTGGTCATCATTTCATCATAAAAGACAAGAAGCAGAGCTGGGCCATAAGTGGAGTGAACAGATACGGTTCATGCTGAAGTTGATGGATGAGGCTCTTGGCTTTATGTTGACTGCTGCAAAAAGCATCTCAGAGCTCCGATATGTCTTTAGCAGTATTAGATATTCCATCCGGACTGTATTAGTCATCAGTGAAGACACACCAAAAAAAAAAAGACATAAAAATCCGGAAGCCACTTACTGTATGAATACATACACAAAAGAAAGAAAGAGAGAGAGAGAGAGAGAGAGAGAGAAAGAGAGAGAGAGAGAGAGAGAGACCAGAGTGAAAATCAACAGGTGTCCTGAAGCATTGTCAGTGCCGTTTAGTTTCATGGTGGAACCCCACATTTGCTGCGCTGCTGCTCGGAGGAGCGAGAAAAATACGGACAAATCGCTCCCAATTGTAGCTCCCCGTTTCAGAAGGAGAGTGAGCGCCAGCTACTGCCGTCACAGTGTGTGCAGATGAAGAGAGCGGGAGAGGGAGCGCGGGTCACCGGAGCACATATGGTAAAGGAATCTAGTGAGGTAGCCCAGGGGAGACAAACCCACGTTCCTTTACTGTCGGGAAGACCAGCGTCACTGAGGGTTGCCTGACCTCATTAATCACTTCCTCTTCAGTATGAGGTCACCCTCAGCTTTGAATAAGGGCCGCCACCGCCATTACCCCGTGCCTAGGGCAAAATGGCTGAAAATGACCCCCCCCCCCCCCCCCTTCACCCGAGGCTCCTGCGGCCGCCTCTATACAGACGAGCTGAGGTAATGGTTTGGAGGTCACGGTGAAATAGGGAAGAATTGTAGATAAGTACAAAGCATTGGAGGACATGGATTTAGTAGCACAAGTAGCCGTGAAAAAGCACAGTGTTTTATTAAGATATCAAACTGAAAGCCAATTTTATGGACCATTTTCAGATTTAACCTTATGCTCAAATCATTATAACGTAAAGTAACCAGTTCTTTCTTTCTCCGACCCCCACTGGTTCATGCAGAAGTGCCTGGTAGCATGTGGGCCTCAAGATAATTGGGTCTGGTGACACTATAAGTAAAATATAATAAGCAAAGTGGGTCTGCTAGTGAGATCACCTCAAAGATGAAGTGCTCTCCGGAGAGAGCCAGGACTTCAAGAAGCTCCTGACCCCAGTGTAGCTCACTGATGACTAGCATGTGTGACTAGCGCTCAGGTCAAGACAGCTGTTGAGCTATTTGAGACGAGTATAGGGGGTAGGGGTTGGGGAGATGGGGGTTAAGGGTTAGGAAATGAAGGATTTTACATGATAATTGACCATCCTTTTGTGTATTTGTCTTTTTCATCTGCCCAAATTACCTGTTTTTTTTAACTATTTGAAGTCATGAATATGTCGTATGATCCATTGTAGTTCAATTCATTATGCCCTCATTCATTGGTCTTCTCCAGTGATGTAATTTCAATACCAGAGTTTTCAGTAATCCACTGGAATTGAATTGACTTAATCATAATGAAACTATCAGATCAACTATACAGCTCATGTTCATTTTAATCAAGAGTTCAGCAGTCTTTCTATTATCTGATAAGACACTGAATCCCTTGGCGGAATAAAAAGAAACATTCGCAAGAGGACAACTGAAATGACCGATTGCAACAGACGCAAATTTCCGATGACGCCGTTTCTACACCCTCCCCCGCCCCCACTACCGTCTTCCAGCCTCCTACCTCCCTCCAAACCCTGACCCCCTCACAGAAGCAATTATAAACCCATTAATCAGATTATGTCATAGGTTACATGTGGCCTGTGTTCTGTTATATGACTCAATCTGTTAAATAAACATTGGCCCTTTTATTTGGTTTGACAGACTCACTGTTTTCACTCCGCCACCAGAGGAAAACTTCATAAGATAGCGGATTTGAAATGATACGCTTCTATTTAGAGATAATTGAACAATTTTGTGGGATCTTTTCTTTTTTGTTTCAGATGGATCGTGTTTAGATAGGGTGATCTTACGTAAGGTTTTTTTTTGTCAGATCTCACATGTGGTCGAAGACCTAGCTGTACTGAACCCCTGAGGTTCATCTCGTCCCGTTGCAAAGGTTTTCTTTTCATGTTGAATGTTCCGATCGGATGCTCACCCAGCAATTTTTTCGAAACACAGCACTCTTTGGGGAGCCCTTTGGAGTGCCCACACACACGTCTGAGAAAACCTCGCCCGGTCGAGCGGGAACATTCTCTTTGCCCCGGGACCACTCTCCAGGGCTCGTGCAGCTCCGCAGTTCAGCGTTCCCCTTCAGTGGGTTTCTGGATGTCGACCACATCAAGAAGAAAAAAGTTCAGCCCCAGCTTTAAAGTGTGCTGTAGTTCTTCTTTTCTCTCAGGCTCAATGTGAGTCTTGGTGGTGGTGGAGCTGGCCAAGTGTGATTTAATGCACCAACAGTTCTTGGTTAAGAGGTCTCCCAAATACTACTTTTTTCGTTACCAGCGTATTACAGACTTTCAAGCACCTCCACCAGAATACTGATGTTTGTAGAGAGATTTTTTTTGGTTAGGGAGTGGGGGATGTTGGCTTTCACTGCTGCTTCACAGTACTTTGAGCAAGAGTAGGCCCCGGGGTATGAAGTCTGACGCTTTTTGTGTGTGTCTGAATATGTCTGGAGAATTTTTTTTTCTCAACTTGTTTTTATGTTTTTTTTTATTTTTTATTGGAGAGCAGTAGCCACTAATGGTGGCCAGTGAGGAAGTGGTACCTGTTTGAAGTTCTGGTTCTGATACTGGCGGGTCTTTCATCTCAGTGTGATGCCGTCGCTGGCAGGGGGCCAGAGCTTCATAAGCCTTAATGAAAATCATAATGCATGTTCATTTCCATGTCAAAGAAGCTCGAAGGGGGGCTCTCTGTAGACTTCAGGCATGCCAAGGTTGGAGAATTGCTGATGCGCTGAAATCCAGCATGGACCACTGCATTGTAGACACAAGGCTCAGAGGCACTGGAGTCAGCTAATCAATAAAAACTTGATTTATGTGTATGAGCTTTAAGTGGAACTATCAAAGTTGCTGTATACCAAAACAAATGTTGTCATTTTGTTATTCCAGTCCTTCAGTTATATTATCTGAATTCATTTTTTTGTACCAAAATAATGATGCTTTTGAATGATTGGCGTTTTGTCAATATCAGTTTAGGGGTTTTGTATGTTTGTTTCTTTTTTGTTTGTTTGTTCTTTTTTTTGGATTGTGTGTCATACTTGATCAGCATTTTCATTTCCAAACCCCTTAGCATTTTGATTTTATTTTTTATTAGAAATGTATTGAGCCTGTTTGGAGTTCATATCTGAGATTTATTATTCTTCAAATAATGCTGACAACGTGAAACCCCAGGTCTATAAATGACTTGATCAATTAGCCGTAAGACCCCGAGTACCAGCAATTTCCAATAGCTTAAAAATATATAGATCTGGTGTGGTGTGGAAAGCCATAAATAAATAGCTTAAGTCTCTGTCAACGTGCAACACTGCAGCGTACATGCACATCAGTTGTGTATTCCTCGTTAATTATGTCACATTCCTGCCGACAGACTTTAAATGATCGTTTTGGTTTCTCCTTCTGTCTCGAAAATGGTCACTTTCCATTGAGTCAGTGTCTACCGCGCGCCTGAATCTCCCAGGGCACTTTTCTTTTTATGGCCACAGCGAAATTTTAATGAACAGCGAAGTGATGGGGAGCCAGCCTCCGCCCCCCCTCCCTTTACTGCGTACGCTGCTCCCTGGCTGGGAGACCACTGAAGTGCACCGTAGACGGCCCCGAGAAGATCAGAACGCTTACCCTGAGGTGGGGTGGTTAAACAAATAACTTCCCCACCAGACAGATCCGAACACAGGGACACAGGCATGGTCTCCTACCCAACCGAGAAAACAAACAGAATTAAAGAAGCCACTGGTTGGAATAAGTTGGGGGGGGGGGGGGGCGGGCAGACAGAGAAGTATCATTAGAGCGGTAGAACCCTAATTGCCTGATGTGTGTTCAATAATTAACCCCCCCCCACCCCCCCCCTAACAACCACCTCATCCCACCCCCACCCCTTCTCTCCTCCCACTAAATGAGGATGGATCATGACATAAAACGTGAGGGTCTTTTGAGACGTTTGCGGCGACGGCGGTAGGGGTCTCACCGGGTTCTCTTTGTTCCTCTGCCAGCTGTACGGCTACATGGACAGTGAGCCGCTCACCCTGCAGCTGTTCATCGGCACTGCAGACGACCGCCTCCTGCGCCCCCACGCCTTCTACCAGGTCCACCGCATCACCGGCAAGACCGTCTCCACCGCCAGCCATGAGGTCATGCTGAGCAACACCAAGGTGCTGGAGATCCCCCTGCTCCCCGAGAACAACATGCGTGCCATGTGAGTACAAAGCCTGGGCCCTGTGGGGAGGACTTAACGCACACTGCACTTAACACATCCGGCAACACTTGTACATCGTGTAGTTACAAACTGCATTTAAGTAGAGGGTTTAGGCCTGCAACTCCTCATTAGCAGCAGTCCCTGAGTTGAATATAAGCATACAGGATCCAGAAGAACAACCTAAAGTCAGACCTTTGTTCAGTAGCCAAAGAGATTATGGCAACTGTTGAAGCGTTGTAAAATCCACAAATCAAATGAATCAATTAAACGACAAAAGCTTGGACTGACCCTGAAGAAAACTTCCATTGAAGTTGAAACAAATTGAGATGTTGATGTAAGTGGATACCTATGACAAAAGACATTATATAGCTTAGACATTATAGAGATGATAGCGTAGAGACATTACTAAACTTCATTCATGCCCCAAATACATGGTTGAGGTAAAGATCTCAACAGCTACCTCTGTTTACTTTGATGTGATGACAACACTTATAAATGAACTGAAGGCATTGAAGCTGCCCTTGGAGCAATTTGGCATGGATGAACAGGGATGCTGCTGCTGTTTCTTTCTCCGCACCACTGAGGACCAGTTCCCTGTCATACCTAAGTGTAACTCATTCAGTCTTGGTGTTTCTGTGTGTTGGGACAGGGATCTTGACCCTTTTTTTCCCCAGCAGTGCAGAAAAAAAGCACAAGATAATGCCTCTCACCCACACTTTTTTTTGCTATGTGGGAAAATGACTAGAAAAGAGAGAGAGAAATGGATAAGGATGTCACAGCCTTTCTTCGTCCTCCTACGCGCAAGATGAACTGATAAAGTTCCCCTCTATGTGGGCCTTGTCAGATCACTGTGTCTCCTGGAGGTTCCCACCCCGTAAATCGCCCGCCCTCCCCCTCACACTCTTCCCTCACACTTCTACACGGTGCAGTAAATTGCAGTAAATTTCATGCTTGCGGAGGCCCAGGCCCTCCTCCAACCACACCTCCCGGAGGAACAGGGGGCTGTGATCTGCAGGGAGCCCCAGCAGCAGCTCTCCTGTCTGGGCTTTGGTTCCAGCCACAATGGGTCTGCTGGC
>NC_045162.1:26114428-26116928 GCF_900700415.2 Clupea harengus | reverse complement strand
TTACTCTCTTTCTTCTTTACTCTCTTTCTTACTCTCTTTCTTTGCCTCTGTCTATCTTTTTATCATTGCCTCTATCTAACCTTTTATTATCGAGCTTTTTATTTATCTCTTTATTTATTTATCTATCTATCTATTTATCTATCTATCTATCTATCTATAGTTTTACTTATTTTCTTTTTACTTATTTTTTAACATTGAGAACTTATCCTTTTTTTTGTCTCTCTTGCCCTTCAGCCCAGCGTTCGGCCCAGGAGCTGCCCCTGGTGGAGAAGCAGAGTCTGGACAGTTACCCCGCCACGGGGGGCAAGAGAATTCTCCTCAGCGGCCACAACTTCCTGCCAGACTCCAAGGTGGTGTTTGTGGAGAAGGCCCAAGGTAAGCTCTCGCCGTCTACAATGTCATCTTTCTCACCCACTTTCCTTTTCTCCTCTCTCTCTCTCTCCCACTCTCTCTATGGTTTTTCCTGCTCTTTTCTTTTCCCTTTTTTTCTGTCCCTCCCTCCCTCCTCGTCCGTCTCTCCCTCGCTCAGTTCCCTTGGTCTCTCCTCCCGTCAAAATAGTCCCCGTCCTGCCAGCGAGCCACATGTGGTGTGCATTAAGGCACTATATTTTTAACCAAAACCTATTTACATTTGCAGAAATTTCCATTGCCTGTTCACTGACGCTTGCCGCAAGTGAAGGAATGAATCACAAACGGGGCATGTGCAATCTCTCTCTCCTTCTCTCTCGCTCTCTTTCTCTCTCACTCTTTCTCTCTCTTTCTCCCTCACTCTTTCTTTCTTTCTCTCTCGCTCTCTCTCTCACTTGCTTTTTCTCACTCTCACACACACAAACTCCCCCTTCTACTCTCCTTCAAAGCCACCTCCCAGCTCCACTCCTTTTGACATTCTCTCCTTCTCTCCACACTCTCTCACCTCTCGCAATATCCCTCCCTCCCTCCCTTTCCTCCTTCTATCCCCCCCTCCACCTCCCTCTCTCTCTTATTATCCGTCTCCTTCACTCTCTCTTGAGGGATCCGTTGCACTTCGTCTTCTCTCTCCTCTGTCCTGTCTGTCTGTCTGTCTGGGTGGGAATGAGCTGCTGGGCTGCTCCAGACTGTGGATATCGGGGGGTTTACAAACAGTCGTTTGCCTGATTGCTGAGAGAGACGCAGAGGGCTGAGGAGGGATGATGTCAGGGATGTGTGTGCCAGTATGGTGGAGATGAGAGCGCCTGACACGGCCTCTTCTGATAGGAAGGAGAATGATGAAAGCTTTGGGAGTTTTATTTCTTTCTCCTTCTCTCAGGAAGTAGGTGCTCCATAGTCTTTGCACATACATTATGGACTTACTGCACAACTGGGTAGATTTGCCTGCTTCTATGGGTGAATGAAAGCAGTATGTTTTTTTTAATAGCGTTAAAAAAAAAAAAAAACTGTCTTAAAAAAAAATGTGTTAAAAAAGAACGTACGGAGAAAATGAGAAAAACACTTTTTGCTTTTACTTCCCAGACTTCTCACTCATGCACCTCCCGTTATGGCCCATTTGTCTTTAATACGTTTTCACATCCACGCTACCTTTGAAGTGAGCCTGATATGGGCACTGATTTATGCCGGGGGAGTGGGCTCTGACAGGCACTAGGGCCCTGAGGAAGACTTTTGCGGGCCGGGCCTGCTGTGCTGCTGTTTGTGCGAAGGGCTTTCCCATGCCTGCTACCGGCCTTGGCCTCCACCACAGGACTGCCTGCCATGGCAACAACAACCCCCCCACCCCACTCTCTCTTTTCCTGCTTAGCCAGCTGCATACCCCTGCACCCCCTCCCACACACAAACCACACACACACCACACACACACACACACACACACACACACACACACACACACACATAAACACACACACACACACACACACACACACACACACACACACATAAACACACACACACACACACACACACACACACACACACACACACACACACACACACACACAGCCCCCCCCTCCTCATGCTGGCCATTAAATACCCTGACACATTGCTAAAGCCTCCTCAAGCGCAGGCATCCCTCTCAGAGGTAACAGGAGGGAATCACCAGAAGGGGAGACTCACTGTCTGCATAGTCCTCTGCACTCCACTCTTTCTCTCACTCATCCTCTTTCTCTCTGTTTTTGTCTTCTCCTCTCTCTCCTTCTCTCTGTCTTTGTTTTGTTATTCTCATTTTTTTTGCTTGTGATTTTCTCCCTTTTCTTTGTTTGTGTATAGGGGTATTCTCTTTCTCTCTTTCTCTCTCTCTTTCTCTCTTTCTTTCTTTCTTTCTCTCCTGTTTACTTTACTAGGAACCTTTTTTTGAATGCTCCTCTTGTATGGTTTCTCTCTGTATACTCTTTCCCTTTCTACCTCCATCTCCCTCTTCTTCTACTTCACTCATGCTCTCTCCCTCCCTCGCTCCCTCTCTCCTTCTCTCCCCCCCTCTCTCTCTGCCTGTCTGGCCAGACCGTTAAACACATTAGAGCATTGAGGGGCT
>NC_045162.1:26109428-26111928 GCF_900700415.2 Clupea harengus | reverse complement strand
TGCTGGAAGTGTTAGAGGCCGTTGGGGACCTTTTCTTAGAGAAGAGCCATGTCAATACCCCTTTTAAGACTCCCCAGTCCACAACCAGAGGGAGCAAGTCAATGAGTGTCATCCTCATCTCTGAGCTGTTTTTTCATGTGTCCTTGCATAGCCTAAACCTCCAACGCCTTCCATGTGTTCAGAGTGCAGGAACGGCGTTGATTCTAAGACGGACTGACGCTTACTGGCGACGAGACCGTAAACACCCGGACTTTGTGTATCTCAGAGATCTGTTGAATGAGAGTGCGCTGAACACCTTCTGGAAGGTTCTCCTGCTGTGTACTAGTGACCCTTTGTTTTGTCATGTCCGAGACTAAACAGCCTGCTTATTGGGACACTATCGCAGAGAGAGGGGAGGCGTTTGTGCTTTATTTCAGAGATTCAAGATCTCGGAGAAAAAAAAAGAAACTTTCCATCTCGGTTTGTGTTGCCGAATTGCGGATTTTTCCATGATCTCCCCCTTTCTGTTATTTTTATTATTGTGTGTCCGTGTGTATATGCATGAGCGAGGGAGAGAGAGGACAAGAGAGAGAGGGAGAGAAAGAGACAGACTGAAAGAATGAGTGAGAAAGACAGATTTTCTTTTAGCACAGCCCTTTGTTTTGGCACTGGTGTGTGTAGGCATACCTGGCGCACCTCGCAGTGTGTGTGTGTGTGTTCTGGCATGCCTGTGTGTTTTTGGGGCTGCTGTGTATTTGTCTGCATGTCTGTGCATGTGTGTGTGTGTGTGTGTGTGTGTGTGTGTGTGTGTGTGTGTGTGTGTGTGTGTGTGTAGATGTGTTTGTGTGTGTGTGTGTGTGTGTGTGTAGATGTGTTTGTGTGTGTGTGTGTGTGTGTGTCCTTGTGTGTGTGTGTGTGTGTGTGTGCGTGAGCGTGCATTGCACTGGGGGAAGCCTGCTCCGTGACTCAGTGGGGAGGGAATTCCCTTGTGAGCTGGATGGCTTTTACATCTGGTCTGATTGGACCTCTGCCTGGATCTCTGCAGCACCACCACCACCACCACTGAGCTCCAGCTCCAGCTCCAGCTCCAGCTCCAGCTCCCAGCTCCTCCTCCTGCTCCACAACCAACCCCCGCTCTTCCCTCCCTGCCCCACGGGCAAGCAGCCGTGCCCAGCCATCGCCTAACTCTCTTCTCCCCCTCCCCTCCCCTCCCAACCACAACCACCCCCCCCCCCCCCAGTCACGTGCAGCCTCAGCTGGCCCCAGCCACAACCAGTAGTTTCTGAGTGTCAGCACGGAGAAGTAGCCAATCCCTCAGGCATGGAAGATTCAGATATTGGCACAAGCGTGTGTCTAACCTCAAATGTAAATGCGAAGGGGATTACTTTCATTTGGGTAAAAAACAGAGCTAGCGACTGTTTTTCACGGTAAATAAATACAGAGAAATCTAAACAGTGTGTGAAATATAAAGACGAGAAAAAGGGGTGCTTTCATTCAAAACCAGAGAACTCCCCTGAAATTATCTCTGGAAAGCATAAGGACGAAGTGAAAAAAAAAATGCACGCGCACACACTCACACACACACACACACACACAACAAGAATTCAGGAGGCTGGATTATTTCACGAGAGCCTCTGTAATTAAGACTCGTCATGAATCAGACTTTCCATTCACCAGCCCTCCCTCCCCCCCAAAAAAGGAAACAAAAAAAAACAACACAGCCAGGGCTGAGGCGAGCATTCCTTGGCAGCTCGCTGTTGTTTTTGTGGTTGTTGTTCTTGTGTTGGTATTGTTGTTGTTGTTGTTGTGTTGGTAGAGTTGTTGATTGGTAGTCTACCGTCCCCCCCCGTCCCCCCCCCCCCCCCCCCCCCCCCTACCCGACCCCCTCCAGCCCCCACACACTGACCACCACTCCCCGTATCAAAAGAATGTGATTTCTCTTCTCACCGGTCGGGTTGGGTGTGAACTGCAGGTCAAGTCCAGGACGAGTGGTCACTGCCCTGGAAACAATGCCTCCCACACAGTTCAGCTCGGAGGGGCCAGGGGCCGAGGGGCTTGAGGGGCCGAGGGCCGCGCTGCTGCACAGCTCCTTTTTCCGCCCCTCAAAGGCTCTGAGGACAAATGGGAGGATTTTTGAACACGCGTTAAGCTGTAAATTGCATCCTGTGGGTTGTAACCAGGGCTAGAGAGAGAAAGAGAGAGAGAGAGAGGAAGAGAGAGAGAGAGAGAGAGAGAGAGAGAGAACGAGAGAGTGGGAGTGAGAGAGAGAGTCACACGAGGCAGAAATTATTCCCTGTGTATGTGTGTGTGTGTGGTCGGGTTGTGTAAAAAGATGCATGGTATGTTGGAAATACTGGTATTACTTGTGGTGCTGTTTGATTAATGAAAGACTGTGAGATGTAGTAAAGATAATAAAGTAGCAAGGAGTTTATGTGTATGTGTGCATGTGTGTGCAGTGTGTGTCTGTGTGTGTGTGTATGTGTGTATGTTTGTGTGTGTGTGTGTGTGTGTGCGTGTGTGT
>NC_045162.1:26091928-26101928 GCF_900700415.2 Clupea harengus | reverse complement strand
CTACGTATGACGTTGCTGTCAAACTCTGAAGATAAATATATCTCCTTAAATGCAGACTCTCTCTCTCTCTTTCTCTCTCTGTTACTCTTTCTAATCCTCATCTCCTCATCCTGTCATACACAAACCCTCACTGTCTCCATCCGCTGAGCTAACACAGAGCTGTGGTCTTGTTTCTTGGTCACAGTGCTCGCTGGTGGTGGAGATCCCTCCCTATCGCAACCAGAGGATATCCAGTCCCGTGCAGGTCAACTTCTACGTGTGCAACGGCAAGAGGAAGAGGAGCCAGTACCAGCGCTTCACCTACCTGTCTCCTAACGGTAACCATGTCTCCTCAGATCCCTTCTCCTTCACCCACCTCCATGTCCTGTCTCCCAACAGTAACCCTGTCTCCTCCACCCACCTCCATGTCCTGTCTCCCAACAGTAACCCTGTCTCCTCAGAGCTCCTCAGAACCTTTCTCTCCTCCCCCCCCCCATATGTCCTGTCCCCCAACAGTAACCCTGTCTCCTCCATACACCTCCATGTCCTGTCTCCATGAGCCCCTAATTCAGCTAGTCTGAGACAAAGAGACAAATCTCCATCTGTGTATCTGTGTTCCTGCAGCTCATCAACACTAAGATCACACAGTGATTCCAAGGGCACACATAGGCTGGAGAAATCCAAATGTATACCTGTACTTTTTACATCACATTGGGAGAGAGCGTCTTTTTACACGAGATTGTGTTATATAAATGTCTTAAATGTGTTTAAACGTTTCTCAGTAATGGCAAGCATGTCAAAGGCGAGCCTTTCAACACTCCTGTGAAGTATATCCAGTATGATAAGAGTAATGCTACAACAATTATACGATACTTACAGAGAGATTCATCTCCTTAATACCCACCCTGGGTCTCAGCACTTAACCTACCCCTGGCGGGTCCACACTGGTTGCTTGCTTGGTCTGTTTTCTTTGCTTCGATAAGGATAACCCCTTTCAACCTTAAACAATGAGCCCAATCCGCTGGAGTCACGCGGGCAGGAAGGAGCTGGGCCAAGCGTGAGGGATGTGAGCTGTGTTTGTTTGGTTGCGCCACTACAGTATGGCATTTTTCACTGCTGAGGTGTGTGCTCCCCCTGATTGACAGGGCCTTGGGGCTTTGTTGACTTTTTGAAGGAGTCAACCCTGCTGCCCTAGCTCTCACACCTCACCGCTCCATGCCTCTCTCTCTCTCTCTCTCTCTCTCTCTCTCTCTATCTCTCTCTCTCTCTGTCTATTTCTTTTCTTTGCTCCTCTCTCCTCCTCTATACTTGTGTCTCTTCCTCTCGCGGTTCCCCCGATGCGTGTCGGAACCTGAAGGCCCGGCGGGGTGACTTCCCAATCGTTAGCCACACTCCACTTTTAGCCTCCACTTCTCCAATGGATGGCACTTCACTCTGGAATTCCCCTGGACTGCGGGAACAGAGAGAGAAAGAGAGAGAAAGAGAGAGAGAGAGAGAGAGAGAGACCTAATGTTAACATGCAAGATACTCTCTGATTTTTGGAAAAGGGAGACTGGAGAAATAGCAGTGCCTTTGGTGCCAGTCACAAGCCAGCTTCTCCCAGGTCTGTGAGGAGAAGTCCCTGAAGCCCATGGACCTGGGGCACTTTCTTTTCTCTCTTTTCTTCTCTATCTCTTTTTCTTCCTTTCTTTTTGTGAAGCGCTCTGTCTTCTCACCCGTCGTCCCGGCATTCACAGGTTGGCAGTCATAAAGTGAGAGTTCAGCACAGCTGGCTAGGTCAGGTCATGACCTCTGATGTGCCTCATAGACCTCGGCCCCATTGTCTCCCGCCCCCCCCCGTTAAACTAGCATTTTATGTCAAGCCAAGAAAAGCAGAGGCTGCTCTGGGGTCCACTGGGAGGTCAACACTTAACATCGTTCAAACACTAGCTGTGATTAGATACGAACGACACTCAAAACGACACTCAAACGACACTCGAACGATGCTCCAGCTGGGTTTCGAAAGCTGCCACGTGAGGCAAACCGTGACTCGAGACATCACCGTGTCCGAGACTCATCCACACGGGAGGGCAGGGGGACACAGCCGCCCTATTTTTGTGCGGTTTACGCAGGGAATTCTGGGTCGTGTTCAACCAGCGCAGACTTGACTTGACACGGACGGCCCAGCCCTTCGAGGACCACTGCTGCACACAAGGTCCGCGCTGTGATGCACCACACCGCTGTGTACGTGCAGCCTCAGGTCGTTGCTCATCGCGGAGAATAAATAGCTGTTCCTCTAACCCTAGACACATAAAACACACAAGTCACCGACCACACGTAGAGTGAATCACTGCTGTGCATATATTTAATCTCTCTCTCAAAATGCTGTACCTATTCACCCTTCCGAATAGACATGGTGCCAGTTTACTGGACCCCTAATTACAGCAGTTAGACAGTAAATTGAAGCATCATGATCTAATTTTACCTTTGGGCAACCCTGGTAGTGTATTGTGTGTTTATGTGGCAGGGTGTGACTAAATGGTTCTGCTCCAACCGTTTATTTATTTCTTTCTCCCCACAGCATGCACAGTATTTTGCCTGTTACAACATGAGGAACAGAAATTCTATTGTAAGATAAAGACCGTCAAAAGGGTCACTCACTTTTTGGTCTCTCTTATTTCACCTCTGCTTATCTTATGTAGAGGTCTGCTCTGACATACCATACATACATATGCTCTGCATCATTTCACAACGTTTATGGCCTTAGGCCAACACAACGTATCAAAAGAACCGGGTATAGGAAATGAAGACGGTTTTGACATGCGCAACCAGAGATGGCTGTCATCAGGGCCAAACAGATTCTAACTAATAACAATGCCAGTGATAGCAGTGTGATCTGCGTCGGAAAAAAAAAGGCAGGCTTGTCTTAGACAGAAACAGTGTTTGTGGTTGTGAGTGTGTGTGTGTGTGTGTGTGTGTGAAGAGAGAGTATGTAGGTATGGGTGTGTATGTGTATGAGAAAGGAAGAGAGATGCAGTGTATGTGTGTGTGTGTGAGAGAGAGAGAGAGAGAGAGAGAGAGCGAGCGGTCTGAATGAAAGTGTTAACAAAAAGGCTGCTCTGTGACATGTAATATGGGTCAGGTCCGAGCGCAGTCTTTGTCAACACGTCCGCCCTCACCAGCCCGACTGGGCCCCCATCTCCTCACAGCACCACTCCATCTCTACCGTGGTTGTTGACACTACTCAAGCACATCTCATTCACACTCGAGCGTCTGCCTGAGGAGTTAAAAAAAGAAAGACACAGTCTATATTAAAAAAAACAAACGGCTTGAAATAGCTCCCCCGCTTTAAAGCTGCGGAGGCAGAGAAAAAAGCAGAAGGACAAAATAAACTTGTTCTGGTCAGCTGCAGGTACTGAAAAAAAAACGACCGATGTTTTTTTCTTTTCTTTTTTCTTTCCACTCGTGGCCCTCATGTGTATCATCAAAACACATAATGTTGTACTGTGTGTTCCCCTTCATAGTGCACACAGCTTTAAAGGCTAATAAGGTAGTACTGTTCGTTCCCCTTCATAGTGCGCACAGCTTTAAAGCCTAGCGGCTAGTGCACGAGTGTACACTTAGGGTAGACACTTCAAAATGATTATTGTTAAAAACAACTGATGAGTGCACTTCAGTCAGATTCTGATCAGAACGTCTGTCTTGCATATCTGGTTTCGGTAAGAGGGGTATATTAGGAGCAATTGTGGTTTGGGTGACTTTTGTTTTGTCTGAATCAACAGAGGATCGGGTTTGCTCCCAGTCTACAGTGTCCTTTCCCCCCGCAAGCTCCCTGTGCTAGCGTTACTTTTCCGATCGCGCGTCCAGCAACTCTTGCGTGAGTAAAATCATGACGTGTCATTCTCTTTTCTTTTTTTTTTTTACTTTCTTCCCTCTCGCAACGAGAAACATTCTTGCCTTGGCCACATGAAACAACAAGCGCTTAAAGAGTGTTGGCTCTAATAGGGCCGGGGCTGAAGTCAGTTCTCGGAATCCCCTTGTTTTTACAAGGCGTTTTGAAGATTTCTTCGCAATATCGTGTTCTATTAATAACACCGTCGGCGGTTGACGCTTGATCCTACGGCTTGTGGTCGGAGAACCGGTGGTGAGGTACCGTGCCAGACAGAAAACAATGGAGAGCCGTTCACCAGCCGGTTTATTTACCCTAGCACCAAGCCTCCTGGCCCGGTGGCACCGCAACAGCCGGGCTCCGGAGGAAGGCACGGGCGTGAGTGGAGCCGCACGGGCTTCCCACTCACCATTGTGACGTGGACGTGGCGTGATGTGCCGACACGTCTCGTGAAATGTCACCTGACCGTGACCCAGGCCATTTTTAGACACCCAACATGTGCCAGTTTTGGAGAGCAGTCAAGGCATGCCGAGGTGTTGGCTATATACATATGTCAGTAGTGTGGGTTTGTGTGTATGTGTGTGTGCGTGTGTGGGTTTGTGTGTGTGTGTGTGTATTTGTGTTTAGTTTCTGTTCCGTGTTTCTTTTGTGCAAATGCTTCTGTTGTGTGTGTGTGTGTGTGTGTGTGTGTGTGTGGGTGTGTGTATGTGTGTGTCTGTTTGTGTGTGTGTGTGTGTTTGTTTGTGTTTAGATTCAGTTGGGCATATGCTTGTGTAGTGTGTGTGTGTGTGTGTGTGTGTGTGTGTGTGTGTGTGTGTGTGTGTGTGTGTGTGTGTGTGTGTGTGTGTGTGTGTGTGTGTGCCTGTTTTTTGGCATTGTCTGTCCAGGACATGGGAGCTGGTCCTAATTTCAGGGAGGGGTAGTGACAGACAGACGCGCGCCCCAAGTCGTCCCCAGTGTGTCACCAGATTGAGCCCAGGTAGGGAGGCTATGAGTGCATGTCCAGCCTCTCAAAACTTGATTAAGCACCACCTGCTCCTCCATGTGTCTCTAAGTCTCCATCTCATCCAAAAACCTGGCTCGTGACGCAGTAGCCATGACATTCAGGATCCTGCCTAGCATCTCCCTCCTAATACGCTTCATGTATAAAGCAAGGATCCCGTTTAAAAAAAAAAACCAAGCTATATCTGACTCTCATCGTCACTTGATTCACATTGATACGACACTGGGTGTGCAATGCAGTTACATCAGATTTCATGTTATTTGTCAGTAGGGCGTTGGAAGATGCTTTCCAGAAACAGACCCAATGATGAGGCTTTGTGTCAGTGATGGCGAAATGTGTTTATGACCTTTCATCTCATGCAGCTTGGCTCTATTTGTGTTTGCGCTCTGTGTGTTGGCGACCGATCTCCTGATAATATCCTCCTCCGTGTAAGTGGGTGTGAATAAACGGGGGCCCTCGGATCGACGCGGCGTCCCCTCCTCTGCTCTCCGTCCAACATGAGGGAGCCATTAAAAAAAGCCAGGCTGAGGGAGAGAGAGCCGGCCCTTTATGGAGTAAGTGGAGAAGGGGCGCCACCATCGCTGATAGTCCGAACAGAAGGTGCCCCGCGACTCCCAGCAGCCCCGGCGGCGGCGGCGGCGGCACATGGTGCTCTCTTCCTCACGCGACAACCTGCCGCGCCCCCTTCCCCCGCCCACACACACACACCGCTCATCTTACCCCGCCCTCCAGAGAGGAAGCCAGCACTCAGTATATACCCAGATCAGGCCTGATTACTTTAATGTGAGCCGACAGACACGGGCCTAGAGGGGAGAGCGATGGAGAAAAAGAGTTAAAGAGAGAGAGATAGAAAAAGACAGAGAGAGAGAGGGATAGAGAGGGGGGAGTGAAAGGAGGGGAAAAAACATGTGCAGAGCGTAAACTGTCTGTGGGCCATAACACGCGCGAGCGCAGTTTGGGGAGGAAATGGGAGCCAGCTGGGGATGAGACTGACAGGGTGAATCTTCTCTCTGTCGTGCATGCAGGCAGGAGAGACAGACAGACAGACAGACAGACAGACAGACAGACAGACAGACAGACAGACAGACAGACAGAGAGACATAGAGAGTGCTGGAGGGCTGCCTGTTGTCACCCAGAGGCCCTCCGAAGTGTGTGTGTGAGTGTGTGAGTGTGTGTGTGAGTGTGTGAGGGAAAAAGGAACGAAAAATTAAAGGGAAAAAGGTACAGTAAACCAGTTGAGATTTAGGGCCGGAGAGACGGGAGAACAGCCACTTGTGAAAATGCCCTCTATGAGGACAACACTCCTGATAAAAAAGTGCACAGGGTCTACTAGAGGACACATGACATGCATCCACTTGCACTGCACTGAGGGCAGACATTTTTCTACAGGTAAAATATGCCTCAGACATTTCTCTGACTGATAGTGTGCTGTCATAATGGTTCATCAATTATACTAGAACATACTAGATTTAATGCAGAAGAGAATTTGCTGGACAAACAAAGCTGGACAGAGATGCAAAAGACTAGGTCTGTCAGGTTGTGTGCTGGGGGTAAGACAGAGAGGGCCTGGTGTATTGTGAACTTTGTGGGCGCTGAGGTACAGTGAGGTGTAACCCCCATGTGGACCACACCAAGGTGTCTGCTGGAGATCCCTCCGGGGTCCTGGCAACATTCTAGGCGGGCACCACCTGGGTCCTCCAGGGGGAATCTCAGCCTCACTCTCCCATCCCACCTAAGGCATGCTGGAGTGACGCACATTCCACTCCCAGTGGGTGAGCCTCATCAACACCCACCCTCAGAGTGTGTGTGAGTGTGTGTTAAAGCAGTGTAACCACTGAATAGATATGATAACACACACTTCAACATTCGCCATATATTAAAGCATGTTGTTAAAGGGCCACTTTTACCGTGAGTGACCTATTTCCTAAGGGCTTCTGCGGGCACGGACGTGTACATGGGTGTCTCCAAAGTGCGCACCATGCGCAGACTGTGTCCATGGGAGTATACATTTTTGAACCTAATATATGATCTACTCTTAGCATACTTTGTTTTAGTTGAATATTGAAGATTGAAGAGTTAAATGCAATGCTGGCTTATTCTGGTTGGAGTTAGTGTTATTTGCGAGAAACTGCTCAGAGAAACGGCTTCATTGTTGGAATAGAGTTGCGCACGTGTTTTGACCTCCCCTCAGTGTTTAAGTCTTGTCTCTGTATGTTTTAAAGGATAAGCTGTGTTTAAGTCTCACATAAACAGCGTGCCACGTTGAGTCATGTCTCCCCCATGAAAACCGATCTTGATGATGCGCAGGAAACCGATGATCATTGTCAGTCTGAAGTAATCTAAACTAATCAGTAAATTACAGGAATGCACTCAAAATGGAGGTTTATTTCGACCAAGGCTGGCAGCGTGAGCCAGATAAGGTCATTGCGCCCACCCCATTAAAGCCACGTCGGGGCTTCTGAAACCACAGGCACAGTGAACCCCTTGAAGAAGCAATAAGTATCCAATCAAAATCGAATCATCCCTCTATTTGTCTTTCCCATCTTTTTTTTTCTCTCCCTCATTCTTTCTTTTTCTCTCTCTCTCTTTCTTTCCTTTCTTTCTTTTTTCTTTTAATTTTTTGTCTCTTTATTTCAACCCTCTCTCTCTCTTTATCTCTCTTTCTCTGTCTCTGTCTCTTTCTCTCTCTGTCCCTCCCTCTCTCTCTTCTCACTCACTTTTGTCTTGAAAGCAACAATTACTGTGAACGCATGGAGCCCTTGGGGTCTAAGGCTTCTACAGCAGCTCGCTGTTTTAAAATGCTCTTTTATAGGCTATCAGAGCTGAGGGAGAATCCAAAGAAAATAGGGCCTGTTCATTATTAGAGCCAGCTGTGGTCCTCCACTCTGATGACTCATCTGTTTTTTTTTTTTCTTTTCTCTTTTTTTTTGTCTTTTTTTTTCCCCTTTCTTTTTCTTTTCTTTCTTTTTTTGCTCAGCTGGGTGGGAGTGTTGCACAGACACTGACACAGAGACCCATTCACGGCTGCTTGTTTGTTTGGCTGGTGGCAGGGTATCCTAGCCACAATCCCCTCTCACTAACTCCTGTTATTCACTTCTTACTCACTGGCCTCGGCCACGTGGACCTCCAGCACGTTTTTATTAAGACCTGCCCTCTGTTTTCTCTCTCTTTTTTTCTCTCTTTTCTTTTTTTTTTTTTTTTTGTTTTGTCTTTTCTCCCTTTCAGTCCCTTTGGTTAAGACAGAACCGAATGACGACTACGAATCCCAGGGGCCACCTGTGATGTCAATGCATTCCAAATCCTATTACGGCCAGCAGAGACTGACCCCCATGATGCCGTTGGGGGAGGCCGACGTCTGTCTGGTGAGCGGGTACCCGTCCTGCCCGCAGCGTCACGCCACCATGCCCGCCTCGTCGTCGCCCAGTTCCAGCCCCAAGCTGCACGACCTCTCCCCCGTCGTGGCCTACCCCAAGTGCCTTCCCAGTAGCCCCACACACCACCCCGTGCCCTTGCAGGAGACGGCCAGCCGCGGGTCCCTGGGTCTGCCCGGCTCGCCGGACCACCACCCGTCCCTGACCCTCCTCCACTCCCAGGGCAGTCCGCACTTGGCCAGCCCCAGCTACAACCCACCTCCGCACCCCCTCTACCCCGACAGCAGCCCCTCTTCCTCCCCGGCCTCCCATCCCTCCACCCCGGGCACGGCCACCACGGAGAGCCCCTTCAGCCCCGGTCAGACCCAGGGCACTCCTCCCGACAGCCCCCCTTCCCTTGCTGTCACTGTCAAGAAGGAGCCCCAGGAGCTGGACCAGATGTACCTGGATGATGGTGAGTCGACAGCAGTAGATGAACACACATGCCAAAGTGCTTCTATTTGACAGTTGCAAAAAATGTCGCTCTTGACAAACAAGCAACTTTTAGCAAAAGACAGCCAACATACACCACGTATCTCACTCCTACGTGGGGGGTGGTGAGTAGCAGATAAACACACGTGCCACATTGCCTCCATTTCACATTTGCATGTAACACACATATCAAAGTCATCTATTCGTCTATTTGACAATTTCGACAAACTTTTAGACAGCAACAACATTCGCCACTTTGCTCACTCTTACTGATCGAACTCATCTCATAATATCTCACTGGTCAGGTCCCAGATCAGGTCTCACTGACATGGTGGCAGGGGAATTCATCCCATAAAGTTCCAACGTAACATTTGCCTTGATTTCTTAAATACCGCACCCCGCCCAGGCACTTTTATTTTACTTTTATTGAGCACCGACAAAAACTGTAATCGTTAAAAGCCATGACAGGTGAAGCACTGTTTGCTTTGTTGCTATGAATACTTACCATTTTTTGCCTGTAAATGACCGCAGTGGGATTTCAAACAATCTGTCAAAACAGCAGAACGCCACAAGGTCAGGCTTGGAGCGGCCGAACACAAACAGTGGCACACGCGTGTCGGGCCCAACTGTTGACACAAGGACTAATGAAGGAAACAAAACAATGGGTAGCGTTTTCCTGAGAGGGACAGGGCTTGATTTCGCTTTTTTTTTTCTCCCTCCCCTCCCCTCCTCTCACTGGCATTTCATTCGAGGGGATGTAGAGAGCAAGAGATCGACAGAGCGTAGCGAAAGGCAGGAGGTTCTTTGTTTTTGCTTGTTTTCCCTCCAGAGGGTCTGCATCGCAGCTGTCGTCATCGGGGGAGAGCTCTGGGGTTGAGCAGGTCGGGGTGGGGTGGGGGTGGGGGGGGGTCCCTTGAGCCCCCACTGTGATCACAGGGTTGCCAACGCCCATGGGAACATGTGTGTGTGCTGCGTGTTCACCCCTCACACACACACACACACACACACACATACACACACACATAACAATCTCTTCCTCTCATTGCCACATTCCCCTCATAATTGTTCATGCCTGCCAGTGAGGAAACTCTCGCCCTCTGGTCATCCCCCGCCAACTCAAGCGCACTCAAAATGTTTGAGCCAAAATAACTGGTGAGTTTTGAGGGCAATAAAAGTGGGCTATGCATCCTCTGCACGCTGCCAAAACATGCTATGGGGGGCTACATCCTTTAAGGGGGTACGAGAGAAGGTCCCCACTCAACTGGGGGACGTCACTCTTCCCGTGCAGCCTTTGTCCGGTTGACTCAC